>NC_056733.1:994953372-994995872 GCF_019279795.1 Protopterus annectens | reverse complement strand
GACTCTTCACCAGGGTCATGAAAAGGAGAAGCAGCATCAACATGAGAGGGAGATGCTGAACCTTCACCAGGGTCATGAAAAGGAGAAGCAGCATCAACATGAGAGGGAGATGCTGTCTCTTCACCAGAGTCATGAAAAGGAGAAGCAACATCAACATGAGAGGGAGATGCTGACCCTTCACCAGGGTCATGAAAAGGAGAAGCAGCATCAACATGAGAGGGAGATGCTGACCCTTCACCAGGGTCATGAAAAGGAGAAGCAGCATCAACATGAAAAAAGAAGAAGCAGCGTCAACATGAATGGGACATGCTGACCCTTCACCAGGGTCATGAAAAGAAGAAGCATCTTCAACTTGAGAGGGAGATGCTGGCCCTTCACCAGGGTCATGAAAAAGAGAAGCAGCATCAACATGAAAGGGAGATGCTGACTCTTCACCAGGGTCATGAAAAGGAGAAGCAGCATCAACATGAGAGGGACATGCTGACCCTTCACCAGGGTCATGAAAAGAAGAAGCAGCATCAACATGAAAGGGAGATGCTGATGCTTCACCAGGGTCATGAAAAGGAGAAGCAGCATCAAAATGAGAGGGAGATGCTGACCCTTCACCAGTGTCATGAAAAGGAGAAGCAGCATCAACATGAGAGGAAGATGCTGACCCTTCACCAGGGTCATGAAAAGGAGAAGCAGCATCAACATGAGAGGAAGATGCTGACCCTTCACCAGGGTCATGAAAAGGAGAAGCAGCATCAACATGAGAGGGACATGCTGACCCTTCACCAGGGTCATGAAAAGGAGAAGCAGCATCAACATGAGAGGGACATGCTGACCCTTCACCAGGGTCATGAAAAGGAGAAGCAGCATCAACATGAGAGGGAGATGCTGACCCTTCACCAGGGTCATGAAAAGGAGAAGCAGCATCAACATGAGAGGGAGATGCTGACCCTTCACCAGGGTCATGAAAAGGAGAAGCAGCATCAACATGAGAGGGAGATGCTGACCCTTCACCAGGGTCATGAAAAGGAGAAGCAGCATCAACATGAGGAGATGCTGACCCTTCACCAGGGTCATGAAAAGGAGAAGCAGCATCAACATGAGAGGGAGATGCTGACCCTTCACCAGGGTCATGAAAAGGAGAAGCAGCATCAACATGAGAGGGAGATGCTGACCCTTCACCAGGGTCATGAAAAGGAGAAGCAGCATCAACATGAGAGAGAGAGATGCTGACCCTTCACCAGGGTCATGAAAAGGAGAAGCAGCATCAACATGAGAGGGAGATGCTGACCCTTCACCAGGGTCATGAAAGGAGAAGCAGCATCAACATGAGAGGGACATGCTGACCCTTCACCAGGGTCATGAAAAGGAGAAGCAGCATCAACATGAGAGGGAGATGCTGACCCTTCACCAGGGTCATGAAAAGGAGAAGCAGCATCAGCATGAGAGGGACATGCTGACTGTTCACAAGAGTCATGAAAAGGAGAAGCAGCATCAACATGAGGGGGAGATGCTGACCCTTCACCAGGGTCATGAAAAGGACAGGCAGCATCAAAATGAGAGGGAGATGCTGACCCTTCACCAGGGTCATGAAAAGGAGAAGCAGCATCAACATGAGAAGGATTGACCCTTCACCAGGGTCATGGAAAGGAGAAGCAGCATCAACATGAGAGGGAGATGCTGACCCTTCACCAGGGTCATGAAAAGGAGAAGCAGCATCAACATGAGAGGGACATTCTGACCTTTCACCAGGGTCATGAAAAGGAGAAGCAGCATCAACATGAGAGGGTGATTCTGACCCTTCACCAGGGTCATGAAAAGGGGAAGCAGCATCGACATGAGAGGGACATGCTGACCCTTCACCAAGGTCATGGAAAGGAGAAGCAGAATCGACATGAGAGGGAGATGCTGACCCTTCACCAGGGTCATGAAAAGGAGAAGCAGCATCAACATGAGAGGGACATGCTGACCCTTCACCAGGGTCATGAAAAGGAGAAGTAGCATCGACATGCGAGGGACATGCTGACCCTTCACCAGGGTCATGAAAAGGAGAAGTAGCATCGACATCCGAGGGACATGCTGACCCTTCACCAGGGTCATGAAAAGGAGAAGCAGCATCGACATGAGAGGGACATGCTGACCCTTCACCAAGGTCATGGAAAGGAGAAGCAGGATCACATGAGAGGGAGATGCTGACCCTTCACCAGGGTAATGAAAAGGACAAGCAGCATCAACATGAGAGGGAGATGCTGATCCTTCACCAGGGTCATGAAAAGGAAAAGCAGCATCAACATGAGAGGGAGATGCTGACTCTTCAACAGGGTCATGAATAGAAGAAGCAGCATCAACATGAGAGGGACATGCTGACCTTTCACCAGGGTCATGAAAAGGAGAAGCAGCATCAACATGAGAGGGTGATTCTGACCCTTCACCAGGGTCATGAAAAGGGGAAGCAGCATCAACATGAGAGGGAGATGCCGACCCTTCACCAGGTCATGGAAAGGAGAAGCAGCATCAACATGAGAGGGAGATGCTGACCCTTCACCAGGGTCATGAAAAGGAGAAGCAGCATCAACATGAGAGGGAGATGCTGACTCTTCACCAGGGTCATGAAAAGGAGAAGCAGCGTCAACATGAGAGGGAGATGCTGACCCTTCACCAGGGTCATGAAAAGGAGAAGCAGCGTCAACATGAGAGGGACATGCTGACCCTTCACTGGGGTCATGAAAAGGAGAAGCAGCATCAACATGAGGGGGAAATCCTGACCCTTCACCAGGGTCATGAAAAGGAGAAACAGCATCAACATGAGTGGGACATGCTGACCCTTCACCAGCATCATGAAAAGGAGAAGTAACGTCAACATGAGGGGGAGACGCTGACCCTTCACCAGGGTCATGAAAAGGAGAAGCAGCATCAGCATGCGAGTGAGATGCTGACCCTTCACCAGGGTCATGAAAATGAGAAGCAGCATCAACATGAGAGGGACATGCTGACCCTTCACCAGGGTCATGAAATGGAGAAGCAGCATCAACATGAGAGGGACATGCTGACCCTTCACCAGGGTCATGAAAAGGAAAAGCAGCATCAACATGAGAGGGACATGCTGACCCTTCACCAGGGTCATGAAAAGGAGAAGCAGCATCAACATGAGAGGGACATGCTGTCCCTTCACCAGGGTCCTGAAAAGGAGAAGCAGCATCAACATGAGGGGGAGATACTGACTCTTTGTCAGGGTCATAGAGGTTATGGGGAAGGAAATAACCAAACCCCAGAAGCAATAAAGATCAGTAAAGTTCTTCCACGGTTTACACAGGATGATAATTTTGATAGTTGTATTCATATATTTGAAAGAGCATGTAAACAGTATAATGCTGACCAAGGGCTCTGGGTTCAATTCCTGACCTCCTTATTCAATGGTAAAGCTGTAACTGTGGTTTCTAAATTGTCTGATACTGATGGCTTAAAGTTTAATAAAGTTAAACAATGTGTATTGGAAAGATTTAAGTTAACACTTGAAGGTTGCAAAAAAAAGCTTTGTTTGCATAGATGCAAGCCAGATGAAAGTCTATGTGATTATATTGCTGAGTTAAGCACTTATTTTCATAGGTGGATGAGAGGGTGTCAGGTCACCACTTTTGAAAGACTATCAGACCCTTTGGTGAGGGAACAAGCCCTTAACACTTTGCCTGAAGACATGAGAATCTGGTTGGCAGATGAGGAGTGTAACTCTTCAGATGAGCTGGGAAAAAGTGTGGATCTCTACATAGCAAGCAGGACATCACTACACAAGAAGGAGATAGCAAGTACTGCAAATGGATATAAGTGAACACATGGTGCACAGCCTTAACCACCCCAGCAGAGTCCACCAATAAAAGGGGAAGCCACTAGTTCAGATACACAGCCAGGATCAAGGGTTAGATGTTTTAAGTGTAACCAGTGAGGCCATGTAGCATACAGATGCCCATGGAAACAAGGTGGGGAAATGAATGATGGGGGAACCAACAAGTTAGGAATAACAATATGCTGGTGGTAAGTTGTATGGAGACAACAGGGGTACCAGATATCACTGGAGTTTTTATCCTACCTTAGTGGATGGAAAACAAGTTACTTCTAATAGAGACACAGCCTCTGACATAACCATTTTGAAGCCTACAGTGGTTAAAGAGGAGCAGTACTTGCCTGGGCAGGTCACTCCAGTTAGAGCTTTAGTAGGGACCCAATTCCAAATGCCTTTGGCCTGGGTTCACCTTAACTGGGATGGTGGAAAAGGAAGAAAGAAAGTAGGTGTGTATGAGGATATCCCTGAAGATATCTTCACAAGGAATGCTTTTAATAATGCAGTACCTTGTGTGCATACAATTATGTGCAGTCAGGCTAGGAGACTGGCATGTAGGGCTGGTAGCCTGAGGGAGTCCCAAACAGACCCCACACCTGAAGCCAGGGCTGGTGAGGTGACTATTTCAGGGAGGGACCTGCACTGTAGCTGTGAGCCTGAATGTGAGCCACAGCTGCTGGTAGGTACTGATGTTCCCTTGGACAGCATGACTGCAAGGGCAGAGGTGAGTGGTAGTACCCAGACTAACACTGATGCACTGCTGTCAGAGGATACCGCAGTTCCTGTGGAAGGGAAACTGGGAAGGGTTACAAAGGTAGCGATGAGACAGTCTCAGCTCTCAGACCCTACACTAAGAGGCTTGTGGAAGTTAGCTAGGGTGTCAGCTTATCTTCAAGGAAAAGAGGAGTCTGTGTACTGAAACAAAGGATTACTGTATAGGGAGTGGAGCCGTGAGAGAGGGAAGGTAATACAGCAGTTGTTAGTGCCCAGAGCCTACCATCTTGCACTTCTAGCAGTAGCCCATGGCATTCCTTTTACAGGTCATATGGCATAAAACATACCAAGAGATGTATTATGCAGAACTTTTATTGGCCTGGGATTGCAAGTGGTGTAACAGGATATTACATGACCTGTGAGCAGTGCCTAAAAGTAGGCAAGGCAAGAGACAAGGTCAAAACTAATTTGATGCCTTTGCCTGCGATTCATTCAGGAGCCATTTCAGAGTGTAGCTATGGATATTGTGGGGTCTCTGAGTACCCCAAGTTCCACAGGGAAGAAGTATATCCTGGTGGCAGTAGATTATGCTACTAAATTCCCCGAGGCAGTGGCTCTATCCTCCATCAAGGCAGGAAGGTGGCAAATGCTTTGTTATAGATTTTCAGCAGGGTAGGTTTCCTGAGAGACATACTGACTGACAGAGGTGCCAATTTCATGTCAGACATGCTTGCTTGTCTGTGGAAGTGCTCTGGGGTGAAGCAGCTAAAGACCATTCCCTACCACTCCCAGACTAGTGGTCTTGTGACCATGATACAGCCATTTACAAACCAGTTTAAGGGAGAGAGAGAGACAAATATTTGCCCCATTTGTTGTTTGCATACAGAGACTTACACAAGGAATCCACAGGTTTTTCACCCTTTGAATTGTTGCATGTGCATAGGGTGAGGGGGCCTTCAGTCTTAGTCAAAGTAAACTTTATTGTCAATCAGATATAGACAGCAGTGCAAGCTGAACAAAATTATGTTCCTTTGGTCCCCATGAAAGACATAACAATGAACCCATGAAAGACATATGAATACACAGACTGAATGACAGTAAGACTAATGAACATACAGTAATAATTAAAATAACAATAACACAATAAATTACCATAATAGGACAGGAAGAAATTAGACAGTATTATACTGATAGGCATTGCAAGACTATGACTTCACATTGTGATTGCTTAGAATGTTGCACTTCATCAGTTGTGGTATGATATATTCTGATGTTCATAGTGTACATGTATGGCGTGGTGACTCACTCGTGACTTAGAATATTGCACGTCATCAGTTGTAGTATGATATATTCAGGTGTTCATATTGTACATGTATG
This sequence comes from Protopterus annectens, assembly GCF_019279795.1. NCBI lineage: Eukaryota > Metazoa > Chordata > Ceratodontiformes > Protopteridae > Protopterus > Protopterus annectens. The sequence goes on along the minus strand of NC_056733.1, from coordinate 994,989,955 downwards.
GTGTAGTGACTGACTCCTGACTTAGAATATTGCACTTCATCAGTTGTAGTATGACACATTCTGATGTTCGTATTGTACATGTATGGTGTGGTGACTCACTCCTAACTTAGAATATTGCACTTCATCAGTTGTAGTGTGATATATTCTGATGTTCATATTGTACATGTATGGTGTGATGACTCACTCCTGACTTAGAATATTGTACTTCATCAGTTGTAGTGTGATATATTCAGGTGTTCATATTGTACCTGTATGGTGTGGTGACTCACTCCTGACTTAGAATATTGCACTTCATCAGTTGTAGTATGATATATTCTGATGTTCATATTGTACATGTATGGAGTGATGACTCACTCCTGACTTAGAATATTGCACTTCATCAGTTGTAGTATGATATATTCTGATGTTCATATTATACATGTATGGAGTGGTGACTCACTCCTGACTTAGAATATTGCACTTCATCAGTTGTAGTATGATACATTCTGATGTTCATAGTGTACATGTATGGTGTGGTGACTCACTCCTGACTTAGAATATTGCACTTCATCAGTTGCAGTATGATATATTCTGATGTTCATATTGTACATGTATGGTGTGGTGACTCAATCCTGACTTAGAATATTGCATTTCATCAGTTGTAGTATGATATAGTCAGGTGTTCAAATTGTACATGTATGGTGTGGTGACTCACTCCTGACTATTGCACATTCAGGAAGTAATAGCATTAGAATCAGGCTAACTGTACCAGTTACTTAAGCAACTTGCAAAAGTGATTACTATAGATTATACTTCATAGCAAGTGGCATATAGATCTAATTATTTGCGGTCATGCCTGGCATTCAAGTTCAGCAGCCTTATGGATAGAAGGAAGAAGCTCCTGTTCAGTCTATATGTTTTACTGTGCAAGCTGTGATACTGACTGCCCAAGGAATGGTGGAAGGACATGCCATAGGCAGAATGAGTGGGATCACTGATTATCTTCCTAGCCCTCCCAACACAGAGTCTCATGCAGCCCAGGCCGGTATGACCCTGACCCTGAGCAGCATCTTACCCTCACCAAGAATGATGCCACAGTACAAAGACAAAATGATTAGTTTTAACAATTGGCTTAATTACTGGTGTCATTCTAAGGGGATCCAATGTCTGTCTGCTTGGGATGACATGCTTTACAAGCCACGCTGCTTCGCAAGGGATGGCTTGCACCTGTCACCCCTGGGCTTCCGGATATTGGCCAAGGCTCTTGCCACCCCCATAGTGCCTTTTTTAGGTAAGGCTCAAATGACAAACCTACCTCCCTAGAAAACACAAGTGGAAAAAAACTAAGGGTAATGCTGCTCAATGCCAGAAGTCTAAACCTCAAGATGCACGCCTCAAGCCCTCCTCAGTATGGAGAACATCGATGTCTGTGCAGTGACTGAAACCTGGTTCAAGGCTCCTGAGAGCACCCCAGCACTATCAGGTTTTACCTCATATCATGCTTTCTGGCCCCAAAACTTGGACCGAACCACAAAAGGAGGGGGAGTATCCATATTCATCAAAGATACCCACACCTCCAGGTTAGTGGCAACGCACGAAGCATCGGAGACCATCCAGATGCAACTAACCATAGGCAAAACTGCCTTACAGTTTGTAGCATGCTATAGACCACCCTCTCAAACTCAGGAACCCCACACAGCCTTCTTGAAGACACTGGAGAGTATGAATGTCTCTCCAAATACCATCATATTGGGAGACTGAGACTTCAACTACCCAAACATAGACTGGGAACATTACTCAAGCCCCAACACCCTAGCCCAAAGGTTCCTAGAATTCATAAACTCAAATGCAATGGAACAACTAGTCACCATTCCCACAAGAGGAGCCAATATACTAGACCTGATCATCACAAACATGGGGACAAAATGCTCCACACCAGAAGTATATCCCTCTTTGGTAAGATCAGACCATAAATTAATCTCACTGGAAATCCACATCCCGCCCCCACCCCCTGCACAAAACACCCCAGTGAAGAACTTTTCAAAAGCCAACTTCACACTTCTTAAGACTGAAGTGGTATCCTTCAAAGCCCCTGGGCCAGTGGAAATCACAACCCACACTGCTGAATCCTTTGCAAATGCCTTCTATGGGCACCTTCAAGAATGCATGGATCATGCAATCCCAAACAAAACCAAGACCCATTCCCCAAAGGCAGGCACCCGGTCTGGTGGACCCCAGCCATAAACAAACTTTACAACAGGAGGAGGAAGCTACTACATGACAGAGCAAAATCCCTAAAAGGGAAGGCATCTCTGATCAGTACTAGCAAAAACCTACGATCACTCATAAAATCATCCAAGGCCAACTTTGAGAGAAAAATCACAAAAGACACAAAAGACAATCACAAGGCCTTCTTTAGCTATGTTAGAAACCTGGGTGGAAACTCCCAGATATGCTCAGAGTTAGTCCAAAATGACACAAAATACACTGAACCCACTGACATTGCCAACATTCTGGCAGACAGGTTCAGTGCAAATTTCTCCTCCCCCTCCCCCCCAAAAGGAGAAATAACTATCCCAGCAGAGTGTAGCCTCCCTAACATCTCAGATGCCCAGGTGAGAGCCGCCCTCTCTAAAGCTAAAAACACAGCATCAATGGGACCGGACGGTGTCCTGGGCTGTGTGCTACATGAACTCCAAGAGGAACTAAACCCACACATAAGGCTGCTGTTTAATCTTAGCCTTACTATAGGATACATACCCAAAGAGTAACGTACTGGAACAGTGGTCCCACTTCACAAAGGCGGTGCTTCTACGGACCCTGGAAATTACCGCCCCATAAGCTTGATGAGCCTGGTCTGCAAAGCTATGGAGAGGATCATTATGGAACTCATAAACAAAGACATTGGGGACCTACAGACACTGGATCCTACCCAATTTGGCTTTGTCAAGGGAAGATCCTGCCTTTTGAACTTGGTCGACTTTTTTGAAACAGTCACTAAGGCCATTGATGAGGGTAAGGCAGTTCACACAGCCTACCTTGACCTTGCAAAAGCCTTCGACACAATACCCCACTCGGGCATCATAGACAAACTCACCAGCTTAAATGTAAACCCATATGTCACAAGATGGGTTGCAAACTGGCTCAAGAACAGAACCCACAGGGTCAGAGTTGCTGGAGCTATGTCAGACTCTAAGCCAGTCACAAGCAGTGTCCCACAGGGCTCAGTCCTGGGACCCCTCTTGTTCAGCATTTATTTTTCTGAGGTACAGGCAAACATAGGAGGATTGTGGCTGACAAAGTTCACAGATGACTGCAAACTGGGCGCCATAACTGATACTCCAGCGGACACAAACATCCTTCAGAGAGGCCTCATAGAAACGGATAATTGGTGCCAGAGCCATGGCCTTAAGCTGAACTCCAAAAAATGTATAGTCATACCCTTTGGGAAAAACAAGATACCCACAAATTACCACATAGGTGGTAATCCATTAAGTACGGAAGAGGTAATCAGGGACCCAGGCTGACAGTAACCTCTCATTTGACACTCACATTGCCAAAGTGGTTAGGAAGACCTTCTATATTGCCCACCTTATCATGAAGGGTTTCACATCTAGATCAAGAGAGGTCATTGTGCCCCTGTACTCGTCTCTTATCAGACCAATGATTGAGTACAATGCCCCATTTGGGATGTATCTTACCCGACACCTGCAGCAGTTGGAAAGACCCCAAAAGTTCCTCACCAAGAGGATAAAGAGTCTTAAACATATGTCATATGCTGCCCGACTGAAAAAACTCCAGCTCTATTCAGTTGCATACCGCCTTCTCAGAGGTGATCTGTGCCTGACGTACAAGGCCATGTCCAATCCGGAATTAATGGACATGCTCCACCTCAGAAAATCCAAATCCATCAGAGCCACGAGAGCAAGAGATGTAAACCTCAACACAGAAATAAATAGGACGTGCTGGAGGGACAGATTCATAACCCAGAGGCTCCCTACACTCTGGAACAGAATCCCAATCCATGTTAGGCAGAGGCCCTCACTAACTCTATTCAAGAGAAATCTTGACGAGTGGATGGGAGATCGTAGGTTTACCCCGGGGGTCATCTCTGTGTCACTACTAGACAGAGGCACAGTAAACTAAACCCTAAAAAGGCATAGTATTCTCATCCTAAGGGGTGGTGAAAGCCACACACACTCTGGCTAGGCTTATAAATGCCCTAGGGCAGATAGCCTAGTATGAACCTATGAACCTAAATCATCCATGGATAGGAGCAAGGAGGCAATGACTTTTTCCGCTGTCCTCAGATTTGATTTTGGATGAGTAGGAGGGAGAATGTGCACTGGCCCAGTAATCAAGGGGCCTCAGTTGTCACCACTAACACCAGTAAGGACATCCACATTGAGAAGGATAACAAGTACACACACAGTAAAGTACAGTTTCCCTTAAGAGATCACAAAGATCACAGTTAGTCTGTGGCTGGATTCTCCATTTCCCTCCAGGTCCCCAATAAGACCCCCAGCACAGCTATAGGATCCAGATCTCAGCCTAGTGGTCAAGCTAACACCTACAGCATCCTTTCTGTCCAACCAGCGCTTTGTGTCCCTGCCCAAGTAGCTGACACACACACACACACACACACACACACACACACACACACACACACACACACACACACACACACACACTCTAAGATATGAGTTATATACAAACACACAGACACTCCTAGGGAAGGCTGGCACAGGTTCTCCAGCTATACCCCTTCCTGCCAGTCTATAAGGTGGTACCAGCTGCCACCAATCACTAATATCAGCTACCAATAAGGCCCATACCAAAGGGTATCTGATTATACTGTGCAATATTATTACTGATATCCAAATAGTAAGTGTGACTGAGCAGAAAGACTATTGGAGTGGCTTTGTATAGTATCACTATAAATATACAATGCACTCTAGAGCTTAAATTATCTCTACACAAAACAGCCACAGTTGAAAGGTTTAAAAATATTTAATAATAAATAATAAAAACACAAGACACTACTTCTTACTACACAGTGCTAGTCAAGAGTTTAGACATCACAGGAAAATGCTTAAAATAATACTATAAAATAGTTCTGACATAAATATAGAAAACAGCTAGACTAAACTTACTATTTTCTGTCTATAACTAAGAGCAATCACAGTTCTAAATAAACTTGCGTATAGAGCAAAGCAGAGTACTGGTGAGCTGTCATCAGCTTTAGACAAAATTCAAAATACTTTCTCTCTCTGTCTCTGAGAAAGTCCTTTAAATCGATAATACATCCTGCTGACTCATTTTAGATTATATAATTCTTAGCAATTCTCTGGTTTCCCAACAGAAACTTGACATATACATTTCTTAGTAAGCTTGCACCTGGTCAGGAATCCAAAGCAATTAAAGATATTATATATGTAAAATCTAGCAAATAACTCTGGTCTCAAAACAATAGAAAGAATCTGCTGGTTCAGACACCACAGCTCCAAGCCCTAAGATCAAGCAGTCATAAAATGCTTGACTTATCAGCTTTCTTATAGCAGAGTGCACTGTTGTTACATTTTTGCAGTTCAAATCAACATCTAATACAGTCTTATTACATTTAAGAGAACAAGCCTATGGCTTTTATTAGTATTTACAAAGACATAGAATTATCTACAAAATTTAATCTAGCTAGGCTGGTAGCCTTCACATATCTTCACCCCCCCCCCGAGAACTCAAGCTAGTTTTTCAAGTGTCCCTTGAGAAACATTGCTTGAGAGGGTTAGGTCTATCTGACTATACCTTACCCCATTTCCTGTCTTGAAAGCCCATCTGCATTGGCATTGCTACTCCCATTGAGGTGCTGCACTGAAATATCATCTGTTTGCAACCCTAGGCTCTATCTTAGCAACTTAGCATTTTTTCTGGCTGTCTCTGTGTAACCACATTAGGGGATTGTGTTCTGTAATATTCTTCCAAAAAGATAAGGCTGAAGTTTCTGAAGTGTCCACACTGTGGGTAGCCATTCATTTTCTACAGCTGCATAGCATTCCTCCCTGGGTTGGAACCAACAACTGAGAAAAAACACTGGGTGCTCTTCTCCCTCTGAAGAAATCTGGCTAACTACAGCTCCCACCCCATGGTTCAGAAGCATCCACCTGCACAACAAATTATTTGCTGTAATCTGGACTGGCTAACAGAGGGGGTCCTCCCAAAGCTTCTTTAAGCTTCTGGAATGCCTGCTCACATTCTGTGGTCCACACTACATTATCTGGCCTGTTCTTCCTTGTCAGGACTTTGAGGGGAGCAGCTATGGTACTATAACTGGGGACAAACTTTCTATAGTACCCTGCTGTCCCTAAGAATGCTATTACCTGCTTTTTGGTAACAGGTGTAGGTCATGCCTGAATGGCTTCTACTTTAGCAGGTTCTGGCCTGATCTTACCACTCCTCACTCTATATTCCAGGTAGGAGACCTCTGCCATACCCACCTGACATTTGCTGGGCTTAATGGTCAACCCTGCCCTCTGTAGTCTGCCCAGCACCTCCATGACATGTTGAAGGTGCTCTTGCCAGGAATGGCTGTAGATGGCAATATCATTTAGGTAAGCAAAAGCAAACCATCCTACTTCTGCTAGGATATGATCTAACAGCCTCTGGAAAGTTTCTGGGGCATTTTTCATCCCAAAGGGCATCTTTGTGAACTCATACAAGCTAAAAGGAGTCACAAAGGCTGACTTCTCCCTAGCACTGAGAGTCAAGGGCACCTGTAAGTAACCCTTGGTAAGATAAATGGTTGTAAGATACTTAGCCCCACCCAGCTGCTCTAGGGCCTCACCTGTCCTAGGCATGGGGTAACCATCTGACTCTGTGTGACTATTTAATTTCATGTAGTCCACACAGAACCTGGTGCTGCCATACTTCTTTGCCACCAGCACCACTGGGGAGGTCCAGGGACTGTTGGACTCTTGAATTACCCCTAGTTCAAAATTTCCTTTATCTCCTCCCTAAGAGTCTATTTGACTCTCTGGGCACCCTATATGGGTCCTGCCTAATAGGCCTTTGGGGTCCTGTATCTGCCTGGTGCTGCACTAGATGGGTGCACCCTGGTATCCCAGTGAACATGTCCACAACTCCTGTAATACTGCTCAGATTTCTTGAACCTGGGTAGGAGATAGCTGATGGGACATTGCTACCCCTTCCACTGAGGTGTCAGTCCAAGCCTCACTGAGGAGATCAGTTATGAGATCTCCCTCAGATTTTCTCCTACAATCCTCTGCAATTACTCAGCACAAGGGCCACCCTATCATGGTAAGGTTTCATCATGTTAACATGATACAATTTGTGCTCTGCCTTCAGCTTAGCGGTTCTACCATGTAGTTAACATCACTTACCTTTATTATCACCTTGTAGGGTCCCTACCAGGCTGCTTGAAGTTTGTTATGTCTGACAGGAATGAGAGCCATTAATTGCTGCCCTAGAGCATACTCTGTAGCTCGAGCATTCCAGTCATATCAGACATTTTTCTGTTGTTGGTCTTCTGCCAGGTTCTCCTGGGTCAAGCCCATGAGTTCCCTGAGCCTTGTTTTGATGTTTAGGACATATGCCACAACAGACTCCTTGGGAGATTCACACTCACCTTCCCACTCATCTCGAGTTAAATCTAGAGGTCCCCTCACCCTATGCCCATACAAAAACTCAAAGGGTGAAAAAAATGTAGATTCCTGGGGAACCTCTCTGTAAGCAAACAACAGATGGGGCAAATATTTGTCCCACTCCCTCTTAAACTGGTTTTCAAATGCCAGTAGCATGGACTTGATTGTAGAGTTTAACCACTCAACAAGACCATTAGTCTGGGGATAGCAGGGGGTGGTCTTCAGGTGCTTTACCCCACAGTATTTCCACAGACAAGCCAGCAGGTCTGACATGAAATTGGCACCTCTGTCATTCAGTATTTCTTTTGGGAACCTTCCCTGCTGAAAATTTCTAACAAAGCATTTACCACCTTTTCTGCCTCAATGGAGGACAAAGCCACTGCCTCAGGGTATCTTGTAGCATAATCTACAACCACTAGGATATACTTTTTCCCTGTGGAACTTGGGGTACTCAGAGGCTCCACATTATCCATAGCTACCCTCTGAAATAGCTCCTCAATCACAGGCAAAGGCATCAAAGGAGCTTTACCTTGTCTCCTGCCTTGCCTACCTTTTGTCACTGCTCACAGGTCCTGCAGTACCCTGTTACACCTCTGGAAATTCCAGGAAAATAAAAGTTCTGCATAATATGCATCTTTGTACGTTTTATGCCCATATGCCCTGCAAAGGGAATATCATGAGTTATGGCTAGAAGCACCAAATGGTAGGCTCTAGGCACTATCAAATGCTGTATTCTCTCACCTTCTAGCCCTCCCTCAGGGGTCCACTCTCTATACAATAACCCTTTGTCCCAGTATACAGATGTCCCCTTCCCTTGAGAATCAGGTGCCTCACTAGCTACCTGCTTCAGGCCTTGTAATGAAGGGTCTGAGAGCTGAGCCTGTCTCAACTCTCCCTTTGTAACCCATCCCAGCCCCCTTCCACAGGGAGTCTGGCATCCTCTGACAGTGGTGCCTCACTGTCAACCTGGGTACTACTACTCACCTCTGTCATTGAAGTCACTCTGTCCAAGGGAACATTCGTAACCACAAGCAGCTGTGGATTACCTTCATTCTCACTGCTACAGTGAAGCTTCCTCCCTGAAGTAACCACCTCACCAGTCCTGGCTGCAAGTATGTGGTCTGCCTGTGTCTCCCCCAGGCTACCAGACCCACATGCTTGTCTTGAAGCCTGACTACATGTAACGGCATTAACACATACTAATGCCTCAACAAAATTCTTCCCTATCAGGACATCTGCAGGATGGTAGTTTGGTACCCCTGTTGTCTCAAGACAACCTACTATTGGCATTTTGTCTTTCCCACTGACTGGCTCCCTCACCTTCAATTCTCCACCCTGCCTCATGGACATCTGTATGCCACATGGCCTCATTGGTTGCATTCAGAAACATTTAACCCTAGGTCTTGGACATGTACCTGGACTAGTGGCTTCCCCTGCTACTGGCAGATTCTGTTGGGGCAGTCTGGGATGCCCACCATGGGTTACTTTAGACCCATGAGCAGTACTGGGGGTCTCTTTCCTGTGCAGGGATGCCCTGCTTACTAGGTATAGGTCTGCCTTCAAAGTCAAAATAAAGTCAAAGTAAACTTTATTGTCATACAGATCAACACAGAGGAAAAAGTGAGTGTCCCTGCACAAAATGTCGATGCTTGGGCTCGTACCATAAGAATTATAGTTTACAGAAGAAAGATTAATAATAATTTAAAAATACTGAAAATAGAAATCAAAATAAGATAATAAAATAAATACGATAAAAATAGATACAAATTTGAAAGTTTTTACAGCAGAAACAAAAACAATACAACAACAAGAACAGATAGTAGAAATATAAGGATATATAACAAAAAGTACTATAAAGAAAGAGGCACATACTTAAAAAAATTATGGTTTACAGTTTTCATAGTGCCGATAGAGACGTGTAAAGTGAGCTATGTAGAGATTTATGTAAATAATAACATATTGCACATAAATAATGTTCGTTTACCCATTTAGCAGGTTAGGCTATGGGTTTGTTGTTCAGCAGTCTGATAGCATGAGGAAAGACGCTGCTATGGAATCTGGATGCCCTGCATCTAATGCTTCTGTAGAGCTTCCTTGTTGGTAGGAGTTTGAACACTCCATAGGCCGGATGGTGTATATCCCTCAGTAGTTTTCGGACTCTACCATAGGATCTATTTGAATATATGTCCTGTAGGGATTGAAGGTTGGAGCCAATGATTTTTGCGGCTTGTTTAATGATCTTATCCAGTGCCTTCTGATCAGCTTGGGAGCAATTTCCATAGCAAACAATGATGTTTTTGTCAGTACGCCCTCAATCATGGCTCCGTAAAAGGTAAATAGTACCTTCTTCCCCAACTCATCTGAAGTAGCACATTGTCTATCAGCTAACCAGATCCTCATGTCCTCAGGCAAAGTGCTAAGGGATTGTTCCCTCACTAAAAGGTCTGCCAGCCCTTCAGAAGTGGTGACCTGACATCCACTCACCCACCTATGAAAATATGTGCTCCGTTCAGCAACATAGTGACACACACTTTCATTTGCCTTGTGTCTATTTTCACAAAACTTTTTCCTATATATAAGTTTCAGGTGTTAGCTTAAAAAATTCTAACAAACAATTCTTTACAGCATTATAGTTAAAACAGTCAACATCAGACATTTTGGACAAAATAGTTACAGATTTACCATGGAGTAAGGGGTCAGGAACCATACCCAGAACCTTTGGTCAGCATCATACTGTTTACATACCCTCTCAAACATATGAATGAAACTATCAAAATTATCACCCTCTGTAAACTGCAGAAGAAATTTACTGGCATTTTATATATATATATATATATATATATATATATATATATATATATATATATATATATAAATGCAGAGTTGTGTGTGTGTGTGTGTGTGTGTGTGTGTATGAAATTCCAGTTGGGGCAGTGGATTAAGGCTGTGATCTGTAGTCTCTATGGCACAGGGTTTGATTCCCTCAGCACTCATTTACCAACTCTGTAACCATGAATAAGCCATTTATCCAGACATTGCTCCCAGGTTGCCCCTAAAAAAGGGACTGTATCCAGTGGATCTACCTGGTTACCAAGATGGGTAGTTCCAGCCTTGTCTGAGCTGGGGATTGCTGGAGGAAGGCTCATTGTGTGCTTTCCTTTTGGTAGATTAAGTTAAAAGTGTTTATGTTTGCCTGTATTTAAGCCTCACATTTGTGCAGGTTTGCACGCAATTAACTGGAGCTTCTCTATATTTGGTGTTTTTGCCAGAGGTCCAGAGTGTCCCCTAATATCCAAGGCATCCACGGCTAAAAACAAGAAAATAAGTATATTTTTTGTGATTTTACTGCACTTTTCAAACTGTATTTCATCAAATTGCTCCATTATTTCTGTTTGTACTGTTTGTGACTGCATCCTTTATTGCACTGGAGGTTTACTGTACTGTTACCCTAGATAGTATAGGTTAGAGTCAGCTCTTCGGAGTCTAGTCTTTTCTTGCTACACTTGAGGACTAAACCAATCATCTTACATTAAAAGGGGCTCCCCTGCACCTTTGTGGCAGAAGAGTGTGGATCTAGCCTTTTCTGAGCTGGGGATTGCTGGAGGAAGGTTCATTGTATGCTTTCCTATTGTTAGTTTAGCTTAAAAGTCTTTATTTTTGCCTGTATTTAAGCCTTGCATTTGTGTGTTACTGAGCACCATGCGATGGGGTTAGCATTGCCCTGTATAGATGCAAACACATTGAAGAATAATTTTCCCTAGACATCTGTCAGTAGAATCCTCGCAATCTTCCCAATTGCATTATGGGCAACTCAGCTGCACACTGAGCAGCGTTTCCACGCTTATCATCTGTAGCCTTCAATAGAAGAAGCCCATTTGTTATTACTAGTACAAAAAACAGTCTAAGTAGCCCACTCCTTTTCCTAATAGTGCATATTGTAAAAATATACTAAAATGGATGGGCAGTTACCCATCATCTCTCTGGCCAACCTGATTGACATGGGCATCCTGAGGCAATGTAGTAATTTCTTCATCTATACTGACAACCACATACTCCTAAAAAACAAATACCATATTTGAGAGATGTAATTACACTAGGAAATTGGAATCAAATCTTTCACATAACAACAAACTGGATTTCAAACAGGTTGTCAACACACACACTCTTCACCTCTCACATAAAACAAGGACATGACACATAAAGCCACATACGTGGATGTACTCAATAGAAGCCTACAAAAAAGATCTGAGACCTCCCAAACAAAACCCCTTAACACACTACATTACCAACAGAAACTACTAATAGAAACTACTACTATACTAACAGCCACACACCAGTGTCGCAGCAAATGTAATACCCTGGACTCCCATGCTCCCTCTAGAATGATCAGAGTGAAATCTAATCATGCCGCCTGGCTTTCAAAACAAATTAAGACCATCATGAAACAAAGAGACAGTGCCTGGAAAGCTTGGATAAAAACTAAACAAACATCTCATCTTCTCAAATAGAGACAACTACGTAATCTTGCCAAAAAACAGACAATTAAAGACAACAAATCATTTTATAGCTCAGGCCAGCATAAACATAGATCTAACCCCTGTAAATTCTGGTCTACACTAAATAGCATCCTTTACCCAGGCTCTCCCTCTAACCCTTCTCCCTACCCAAACTCAACTCTGGAGGAAACAGCTACCCTACTAAATTCCCACTTCATCTCCTCCATCCAGAACCTCCTACCCTCCCAAACTAACTCCTACTCCTTACCAGACCCAACACCCAGCCCCAATAACACTTTTTTCTCCTTCCAGCCACTTCCCACTTCTTACATCAAATCTCTACTGCTCAAACTCAAACCCTGCTCTCTCTCTACTGATAAATTACCTCCCACCTTCCTCAAACTTGCAGCTGACTCTATTGCCTACCCTGTGACTATATTAATTAATAGAGCCATGTTAGAATCTACTGTTCCTACTCTTTGGAAATCTTTCTACACCACCCCTCTCCATAAGGGAGGCAACTCTACTGATCCTACCAACTATCGACCTATTGCCATTCTATCCTCCCTATCTAAGATCCTAGAAAAATGTATCCATACTCAGCTTCTAAACCACCTTCTCAATCACAACTTACTCACCCCTACTCAATATGGTTTCCTCCTCTATCATAGCACTACTACTGCTCTACTTTCCTTCACCCACACCATTGCAGAATCCCTGGACAATAATAAACCTACTTCCTGTCTCTTTCTAGACCTCTCCAAAGCTTTTGATACTGTATCCCATCCTTTACGTCTATCTAAACTTGCAAACTTTCACCTATCCTCCTCCACCCTCAGCTGGTTCACTAGCTATCTATCTGGACGCCAACAATCTATCAAATGGCTCTCCTCCTATTCTCCTTTCCTGCCTGTCTCTACTGGGGTTCCACAAGGTTCCATTTTAGGCCCCCTTTTATTCAATATCTTCACTAATGACCTTTTCACCTCTTGCAATAATTCATCTCTCATTCAATACGCTGATGACTCCACTATTATTTCTATAGCCGACAACATCTCTGACCTACACACTCTAACCCAAAAAGCTCTACTCTCCACGGAACAATGGCTTTCAAAAAACTTACTAATCCTAAATCCCAAAAAAACAAACTCTTGCTCTTCCTCCCCCATTCTCTTGCTCAACATAGATCTTCCTTTGTCATTAAATCTTGTAATAATACAGCCATCCATCCTGACACCCACACTAAACTCTTAGGGGTTATCATTGACGATGAACTAAAATTCAATCAGCATATACAGCAATGCATAGAGAAAACCCATCAAAAACTTGGTCTCCTATATTGGAACAGAAAATACCTCACTCCTGAGTCTAGACTCACCCTTGGACAAGCACTTCTCCTCCCCTCTCTCCTCTATGCTGCCCCAGTTCTCACAAATATTCAAACTACTACCCTGAACAAACTTCAACAAACCTACCACAAAATAGCCAGATTCATTACTAACAGCCCAAACAACACACACCACTGTATTGCCTTAAAGTCTCTACAATGGCTGGAACTCCCACAATTACTTCATCTCTACCAATTTCACATGCTGCAATATATGCTGTTTAAACCCTCCTGCTGTCCTTCCCTATCTCTTCTTGTTTCCATCTATACCCCTTCTCGATCTATCCACACCTCAAATCAGCAATTGCTTGATGTCTACCACCCTAACAAGTCTGTTGGTAAGCAACTGTACAAGCATTCCGTGGCCCAAGCTTGGAATAAACTTCCCCATGATATACGCTCTATCTCTCATACTCCACTATTTAAGAAAGAACTGAAGACACATTTACTCAGTTCCAGAAACTGTCCCTGATATGACCCTACTTAGCTCTCCCCTCCTCCCACACTCACGTCTCTCTCATTACATCCTACTATCACTCTTGACTTTCCCCATCTGTTCAGCAACTAAGAATTTAATTTTTCAAAGAAACAAAAAATGTGGTTGTTTATTTCTACACAGGTAGATGTTTATTTCTTTTGTTTGCTATTATTGTTTGTAATACTTGTTTTTTCTTGTTCTGTGATCATATATTGTATTTGCTGAAGCTTTTCTCCTCGGGTCTCCACTGAAAATGGGACAATAACCCAGTTGGACTAACCCGGTTATCAAATGTCAATAAATAAATAATAAATAAAATAAGCTAAGGCAAAACACCCCAAAACCTAATGTTTTGATCAACTCCATAATGAGGCACACACATGTCCCCCTCACCAGGATAGACAAGGAGAGGGTCACGGTTAGCTGCCTATCAGATGCCAGGATCAATCAAATCATGAATGTTCAAGTTACTCAATGACAAGTACCATTCTGAATCTGTCATAGTCTATGTAGGGGTGAATGACTTGAGACATGCCTTTCTGGACTATATGAAGAGAAAGACATGACTGAACTCTCAGATTATGTGTCCCAAGCAGGTATGACACTAACCTTCTCATTCTACCTTCACCCAGGATGATGCCACAATACAAACAAAAAGTGATCAACTTCAGCAATTGGTTTAGCTTCTGGTGTCAGTCCGGGAGGATCCAGTATCTGTCGGCCTGAAAAGACATGGTCGAAAGACCATGCTGCTTTGTGAAAGATGGTCTGCATGTGTCACCTCTAGGCTTTCAGATACTGGCAAAGGCTCTTGCCTCCCTATAGAGCATTTTTAGGCAATGTCAAAACAACAGATTTTCCAAGATAATACAATCCTCTCGAGATAAACTGAAGGTTTTGCTGCTTAATGCTAGGAATCTAAACAGGAAACTGCACTCCTGGAAGCAATCCTCAACTTTTATTAGATGATGAAGTCTGTGCAGTCACTGAAACACAGTTCAAAGCTAAGGTGATCACCCCAGCTGTGCAAGATTACAATGCCTTCCACACATTCAGACCTCAAAATGAGCATGAAAGCACCAAAGGTGTAGGTGTATTCACCTTCATTAAAGTCAAGTACAGCTCAAAAGTGGTCAGGCAGTATGACTATCTCAAACTACTCCAGGTCCAATTAACTATAGGCAAAATGTCCTACCACATCGCTGCTAGCTATAGGTCCCCCACCATGAACCAGGAAAAGCAGACCACCTACCTGGATTTACTGGAGTCACTCACCATACAGTCCAACACCTTAGTCATGGGAGATTTCAGCTATCCTTCCATCGACTGAGTGACATACATGAGCATGAACATACTCGCCCAGAGATTTCTGGACTTTGTCAACACAAATGCTCTGGAACAGACAGTCTGCACCCCCACAATGGGCTCAAATCTCCTAGACATAGCACTCACCAACATGGGAGTTCACTGTACTCCCTCAATGTGATGCCCTCCCTGGTAAGGCCTGACTATAAATCTGTCTCATTTGACATAACTATTTAGCCTAACACTCCCAGAGGAAGAAAAAAGCTAAAAAGATTTACCAAAGCAATCCACAGCCTACTAAGCGATGGTATAAAAAGTTTCAAACCCCCTCATTCACAGACAACAGTGACTCCTATGTGGAGGTCTACACAAATGTCCTGTATAAACACTTAAGCAACTCTATTGACTCAGTTGTACCTAACCAAATCAAAACCAAGTCCTCCCAAAAAAAAACAAGCCACCCTGATAGAACTCAAGTATAAACAGATTATATAGCAGGAGGAAGAAACTGATGTCTAAGAACAGGAGGGAACTGACTCAGCAAAGAAAGAATTCCCTCCACAGCTTGAACAAGCAAATCAGAAATATTGTCAAGTCCTCTAAAGCTAATTACAAAGCTAAAATAGAATCCGTAGCTAAGGATACTCATAAGACATTCTTTAATTATGTCTGAAATCTAAAATGGAATGCCCATCTATATGCCAAACTGGTAGTGGCTGGTTCCACTCATTCTATACCAGAGGAAATTGCCAATCTGCTGTCCCCACCAGCCACACCACAAAGCATACCTGACTAAAGTCCTCTGCCTACCATCTCCACATATCAGACCATATCCATGCTTTCCAAAGCCAAAAATATGGCCTCAATGGGGCCAGATGACATCCCAGTTTGCATATTAAGCAATCTAAAACAAGACTTAGTGGGCCCATTTGGTGCCATCTTTACCCAGAGCCTGAGAACTGGCTTTGTTCTATCAGAATGGAGAACAGTAACCCCCTTGCACAAAAGGAGGCCATCAACTGACCCTGGGAACTATAGACCCATAAGTCTAATCAGCCTCATCTGCAAGGTCATTGGGAGAATCATGAAAGACCTTATCAACAAAGACACAGGCGACCTTCAAACTCGAGACCCAACCCAGATTGGCTTCAGTAAGGGAAAATCATGCCTGTTAAACCTGGCTGATTTCTTCGAGAAAGTCACCAAAGCTCTGGATGAAGGAAAGGCAGTGCATACCATCCATCTTGACCTGGACAAGGCTTTTGACACAATCCCCCACTCAGGTATTATTGAGAAACTCTCCCAGCTGGGGATTAACCCTTATGTCACTAGATGAGTAGCCAACTGTCTCTCTGACAGAATACATACTGTTACAGTTGATGATTCTAACTCTACCAGTAGACCAGTCACCAGTGACATACTTCTAGGATGTGTGCTGGGCCCTTTATTGTTAGGAATCTATTTCTCGGAAATCCAGGCTAAAGCAGACAGCCTTTGGCTTACCAAGTTTCCTGATGATTGCAAATTGGATGCAATCATTGAATCCCCCAATAATGTTAACATATTACAGAAGGGGCTAACACAGACAAATGAATGGTGCCAAGGCCAAGGAGTAAAATTAATGCAAAAAAGTGCATTATTTTCCCCTTTGGCAAAGTGGAATTCTCTTTTAATTACAATATTGACAACCCCCCCCCCCAGTCCAGAGCCAATGGTGTGAAATTTGTGAACACGGGTTGATAACATTATGAAGTTTGACCACCAGGTTTCCACAGTGGGTGGGGGGGGGGGCTTCTACATTGAGCATCTCATAAGTAAGGGCATTGCATTTAGGTCTAAGGATGTTATAACTCTACTGTACTTAATCCTTATCAGACCTTTAATAGAGTACAATACTCCCTTTTTCATGCACCTCACCAGACACCTGCAGAAGCTGGAGAGACTCCAGTGATTTCTCAGCAAGAAAGTACAGGGCCTCCAAACCATGCCCTCTGTGGATAGACTGAAGGCCCTATCACTGTACTCTGTATCCTATAGGTTACTGAGAGGTGAATTATGCCTGGCATACAAGGTAGTTTCTGACCCTCCCCTAATGGAAATGCTCCACATCTGTAAGTCAAATGACACGAGTCACTCGCTCTAGGGATCTTAACCCAGCCTGTGACGTAAGCAGAACATGCTGGAGACACAGGTATGTATCCCAGAGATTGACACTCTTCTGAAATAAACTTCCAATTCACATGAAAAAAAGATCCTCTCTGACCCTATTTAAATGTAACCTAGACAAATGGATGGGTGATAACAAATTCAACCCAGAGGTGGCACCAATGTTCCTTATGGACAGGGGTAGTCGGTGTTGATCATATACTCACTGCGCAAATGTTGCCCATCTAATCAAATGGGGGAACTCAGAATTAACATGACTAGGCTTTTAGGGGCTCTAGGGCCATTATGAACCTATGAACTTATTAAACACAAGAGCCAAAAAGAAAACCAGAAAAAACATTTAGTATAGCTCTATGGGAATGTAAAAAATATATGTAAATAATAAGGTAATCCAGAAATGTTGAGGAATTAGCACATTGCATACTTCTTCACATGAGTAATGACTGTTTGCATACTGCTTTCAGCATCAATGAACAACCATTGCATCTACTAAGAATCTATATTAAGCTGTAAATAGCAAAGTATGACGTCACATCCATTCCATGTATTAAAAGTATAACTCCAAAACAACAGTGTAACCAAGACAAAAAAACATGAAAACAAGCTGCCAAGAACATCTTCTCCACAAGCCACACAGAATATTTAATCAATTTTGTAACTCAAGTTTATTGTAAAACAGTACACATCAAGTTAAAATGCTGATGATCTGATGAAGTTCCATTTAGTGCAATAGTGGGATGGAAGCACTAATGCATTTTAACTTGAAGTGTACTATTTTACAACAAACATGTATTAAAGGTATGCCAGTAAGTGTAAGGTGTAATGTGACTGATCCAGCAAAGGAGAGCCAGCACATTACTTGAATAATACCTGTGAAACCAGCTGCCAGTTCACATGAATACTCTGAAATGACATTTTAAGCATGTTCCCTGGTACCCAGGGCCACCTATACAAGTGAGAAACTGAAAAAAAAATAAGACTGGTATAAAAAACATCTGTTTTGTTAGACACCAAATGATAATGGACAGATGTAGCAGGATCTCATGTTAGTAGAACTAGTAGAGTGAAAATACAAATCTTAGTCTGGTTTTGAAAGCTCTTTTATGAATCTCAGCTTTGTCATGCAATATGGCAACAGCACCCTGAAGTAAACGGTCTGCCCATTTGATATTGCAAATACTAATGCATTGCCAGTATAACTGCATGGTGGAACCCCACCTCCACCCCCCCATATCTCATAAAATCTGCCTAATGTTGCATCAGAGGACAGTGAGCAGTCATCACCACTTTGTGCCCCCTTCTATCACTGCAGGATCTAGATCTAGTTGTTACCTGGATTCCTCTGTTGCATCACATTAAGATAAATTATTCAGATGTTTATTATAACTGTATAAAACAGAAAATAAAGTTTATCATGTAATCAAGTCACAAAGTCAACTAATACTGGTGAAACAGGAATAATGTAGTGGAAGGCTGTGGCAAAACACTAGTGATATCATTAATGCAGACACACTGGTGGGGTGTGATGTTTGAAGGTATGCAGAATGGAAAATGGGCCACTTAGCTTTTCCTTAGTCCTCTGATGCTGCTGTGAAGATACCTTGTTATAAGTTCACTATGACTGTTGTTAGCTTGACCATTGCTGCCACAGTAGCTGTGTGCTCCTGATAAAATACTGCATCAAACCTTTCAAGAGTCACCTGATATCTCACTGAAGTCATGTGCCTCCATTACCTTCTCATCAGACAGTTCTTCTACTGGCTGAAATATACTAATGCAGAAGAGGGTCTTTCCTATTGATTGATCGTTTTCCCCTGCTGGGGGAGGTCTTCTTGTGCTGTTTCTCCACTGATGCTTTCTTGGTCATCGATGATGAAGGACTCACTTTCTTCTTCATTCCACCTTTTACATTTATTTATCCTTAGGGAAGAGGTACTAATTGGCAGTCCTAGGCGTACTTGTTTTGATGTCTGAAGGTTTTGGGATGGGATAAGATGTTGGGTGATTTGATAAGTTAAAAGCTTCAAGCTTCTCAACAGGTGTGAAAAGATTGTTAACAGTAATGCATGAAGGCCAATGTGGCTTTACATGACAACACTGAGGCAATGTCCACGTTATCTTAAACTATATGTAAAACAAAGACTTAATACTTAATGGTGAATCTTACTGAGTAGTCCTATGTTAATACAAAATAAATGCTCATGCTTTCTAGAGCTGCTTGGTATTGTTTCACCAAAGAAAAATTACAGTTCCTTATCTTGAAAAAAAACAGAAAGCGGAATATGCAGTAGCAGGATTGAAAGAAGCATCTGCCTGCCTTTACTTCTATCAGGGTCATTTTACCTAAAAGGGTCCTGCCTATTTGGTCAATTTTTGCAGTTCTGCTGTAATAAAAGTTGCTGGATTAAATACTTTGATGTGCTCAGAGAAGCCCCGAATTCGCACTTTGTTGTATTTGCTGCAGTTCTCCAAATCATCCCATTCAATTTGTAAGCTTATAACTGGACATCAGTGACCACGACAAAGTCACCGAGATGCAACTATGCTTACATAAGATCATCTAAAACTTGAAGGGTTTCTAACTCAGGCTGATGCCAGGCCCAGGCTGTGCAGATAGCTTTAGTGCTTACAAGGTCTAACTACACCCACCAGGACGGTTATCCCCCCCCCCCCATATGACTGGATAAATTGCTGTTGTCAAATATAAGCAGGAGAAGACCAGTCAGCATAATGGTTAAGGTCTACACCTCCCATGCAAAAGGACAACGTTCAGTCCTGACCTCTGGCCAATGCCTGTATAGGATATGCATGTCCTCCCCTTGTCTCTGTAGGGTTCCTTCTACCTCCCCAAAACATATTGAGTGTTTCCATCTCAAACTCACCCAAGAAGGGCAGCAGCACACACTCTAGAAGGTGCCCTATAGAAGAAGAGTTGTACAGGTAACCACTTTGGGCAGATATTGTGGTGCTCAGACTGCAGAACTAGCCACTCATAAAATATTTCTCTAAGTAACTTGCTAGTGTTAACTAATATCTGCAAATTGCCATATGCATTTGTTGGTCATAACTGGGTTAGGACCTCACCTATGCCAGGGGCCCATGCTAATGGTGGAAGATGTGTATGCGTCCTTATTGGCTAGTGTGTGCCTACCATAAAGCCAAGTATACCTGGGTAATCAAGATATTAGCTCATTGGTGTCCAGTTGCCCAGCTTGGGTTACCAGGGATAGCTCTGTTCAGTGAAAGTTGGATGCAAAACCAATTAACCAGCCAAGCATGGACTAAACATTGTTACACTCAGTGTAGATTCACTGACAGAATGGAGTTTGTAAGTGGATGTAAGGAGGAAACTGGATATCTTATGTATCCAGGAGACAAGATAAATGGGCAGATTTATTTATCCCTGGTTTGGCACCTATGTCTCTAATGGACACAGGTAACCTGTAAATGGGTCATTTCCCAAACCCCTGCTTACATGTATCAAGGTTATCAGAACTTGTTAGAGATTTGGGATGCATGGCTAGGCTGATAAAGGCCCTTGATGTTGTTAGCCTAGTAAACACATATGAACCTATGAATCTAAGTGTAGTAAAATTACTCAGTTTGGGATCCAGAGTCTACTACTCAGGAGAAGGACAGACAAGAAATGGTCCCCACTCTGATGAACCTCCTGCATATCCACAAAGCAACCAGCACCAGAGTTACCTATTCTAAAGACTTAAACCTTGCCTGTGATATAAATAGGTCCTGCTGGAGAGATAGATATGTATCCCAGAGACTACTGCATCTATGGAAAAGGCTCCCAATCCATGTGAAGCAGAGTTCCTCCCTAACGCAATTCAAGTGCAACTTGGACAATTAGATGGGAAACTGGAAATTCATCCCTGGTTTGGCACCTATGTCTCTAATGGACACAGGTAACCTGTAAATGGTTCATCTCCCAACCCCCTGCTTATACTTATCAAGGGTGTCAGAACTTGCCAGAGATTTGGGATAAATGGCTAGGCTTAAAAAGGCCCTTGTGGTCATTAGCCTAATAAACACCTATGAATCTATAAATTGTGTGAGGGAGAGCCTTCAGAAGACAGTGAGAGATGTCATCAGAATTGGTGATAAAGGCATAGCACTCAGACTCCAGTGTATTGCTAGGGCACTATTTACAATCACATCCTATGCCCCATAGAAATGTTGTGATAGTGAGGAAAAGAGTGCATACAGACAGCAGCTGCAGGACCTACTAGATAAAGCAGGACAACATGAATTGGCGTCGATATTGGCGACCTGAATGCATATAAAAGGCAGACTGAACAAGGATATGAGGACTGACTGAGTCCACATGGGTGAGTCAACAGGAATAAAGAAAGACAGGCCATCCTAGACTTCTGGCAAATGGCTTGATGGTGACCAACACATAGTTCAGTAAGAGAGACAATCATAAGGTCACATACAAGAGTGGACAACATGCATCTCAGGTAGACTTTCATTTAGTAAGAAAACGTCACTGGAGTAGAATCAGTGATTGCAAAGTCATCCCCAGTGAAACAGCCCACAGCATAAACTGATGGTTGGCACAATCAGCTGCAAGCAGTGGTCAGAGAATGCTCTAAGGTCAACAAAGACTGGAAACAGAAAGCACAGCAGTTTAAGGAATTAAATCAGTGATTCAAAGTCATTCCCAGTAAAACAGTCAGCCCACAACATAAACTATTAGTTACCACAATCAGGTGCAAGCAATGGTCAGAGAAGGCTCTGTGGTCAGAGACCTGACTAATCATCTTGAGTTTGACTGGACAGAAAGCACAGCAGTTCAAGGAAAATAGGTGAAGTCAAAGAAAAATAGCAGCTCCTCAAAACAGGATGTGTGAGGACTACAGAACAGATAAGTGGCCCAGACAGGTATGGAAGTAAGGTACATAAGGAAAGCTTGTGGTGTAATGCAAAGTCCAGGAAGTTATCAAAAGTAAGAAGGATTACAGGAAAAAGTAGGGGCTAGAAAAGATGGACCAGGGTAAGAAGCAACACGGGATGGCTAATAAAGAGATGAAGAAAAGACTTGTAATTGCAAACAACAAGGCATCAGAGGCACTCTATTACCTTCTAGAAAGTAACTCGGTAGAAGGCACAAAGAAACTATATCAGTTGGCAAGGCAAAGACAGAAAGATAAAGAAGATAGTCAGACACCTTTCATAAGGGATGCCAGCAGCAACCTGCTTACCAGCCCACAGGACATCAAAGACAGATGAAAGGTGTACTACAATCAGCATCTGAATGAAAAAAAACTCACAGAAGCTGTACTGCCCACAACACAGCCTACGATGAAAGAAGAGGAGGAGCCCATCCTAGATGAAGTAAGAACAGCACTAAGAAAAATGAAGTCAAGGAAAGCGGCAGGCTCAAATGAGGTCACAGCAGACATGATAAAGATGTTAGGTGAGACAGGAGAGAAATGGCACCTGAAGGTACTCATAGCAGTATGGAGGAAAAGGCATAGCCCTGATGAATGGAGAACAAGCATGCTAGTGCCAGTGTTCAAGAGCAAAGGGGACACTCACAACTGTGGGCAGTATAGAGGTATCAAACTTCTGTCACATTGCATGAAAGTTTTGGAGATGGTTATAGATAAATGAATATGCAGAGTAGTAGAAAGCAAGTTGGCAGATGATCAATTCAGATTCAGATCAGATTGCAGTACAATGGACCTGCTGTTTGCAGTTAGACAAATATCTGAGAAGAAGCTAAAGATGTGGAAATAATCTGACTGGACATTCTTAGACTTTGAGAAAGCATATTACAAGGTCCGGAGAAAACTGATTTGGACAGTCCTGCAGTTGTTCAAACTCCCAGAAACATTGGTAGAACTAGTGCAGGCTGTGTACAAGGCCCAATGACTCAAGAATGACCAGTGTGTATTCTCACAAAGGGGTTCCCAGTGGGAATGGGTGATCATCAGGGTTCAGCTCTGACTGCACTGTGTTTCATACTTGTGATGAACTACATTAGCAAACAGGTCGAAGGGAACATATCAACAAAGTTGCTGTATGCAGACAATGTGGCATTACAGGCAGATCCTGAGCAACAACTTCAGCAAAGGATGGGGGAATGGTACTGGCCCATCTCAATACCGGAAGATTGCCAAATTCTGGTAATAATGGCCACACAGGTAAAAAACGCACTCTCCAAAGCTAAGAATACAGCATCCATGGGACCAGATGACATCCCGAGCTGTGTACTACATGAACTACAATATGAACTGGCACCTCACCTAAGTGTCATGTTTAATCATAGCCTCACCTCAGGTTTCATGCCCACTGAGTGGTGCAGAGCTACAGTTATCCCACTCCACAAGGGGGGATCCACCTTGGATCCTGGAAACTACCATCCCATCAGTCTGACAAGCCTTATCTGCAAGGCCATGGACTGTATTATAATGGGACTTATAAACAAAGACATTGGCAACCTTCAAACACTGGACCCCACCCAGTTTGGGTTCGTGAAGGGCTGATCTTGTCTCCTGAACCTGATTGACTTCTTCAAATCAGTCTCTAGAGCCATGGACAAGGGTAAGGTGGTCCACACAGCCTATCTAGACCTTGCCAAGGCCTTTGACACCATCCCCCACTCTGGAATCATAGATAAACATACTAAGCTGGGCATTAATCCCTACATTACCCAATGGGTTGCTAACTGGCTTACTGATAGAACCCACACTGTAAAAGTAGCCAACTCCAAATCCAGCTCCAGACAAGTGACAAGTGGAGTACCTCAGGGTTCAGTCCTGGGACCACTCTTGTTTGGCATCTACTTCTCTGAAGTACAGGCCAACACTAAGGGACTCTGGCTAACAAAGTTTGCAGATGACTTAAAACTGGGAGCCATTATTGAATCCCAAAATGATGTGGATACCCTAAAAAAGGGCCTTACAGAAACAGATGCTTGGTGCCACAGCCATGGGCTCAAGCTCAATGCCAAGAAGTGTATAGTTATCCCCTTGGGAAAAAACATGTATCTGTGAATTACCATATAGGTGGCAGTACACTAAACACCGAAAGTGTGATAAGAGACTTAGGGACACAGGTGGACAGTGGTCTCACTTTCGATAACCACATCACCACCAAAGTCAGGAAATCCTTCTATGTGGCACACCTCAAGGAGGTCATTGTCCCACTGTACTCATCCCTCATTAGACCCATTATAGAATACAACGCCCCATTTGGTATGTACCTCTCAAGACATCTGCAACAACTGGAAAGGCCGCAGAAATACATCACTAAAAGAATCACAGGCCTAAAGCAGATGCCTTATGCTGACTGCCTTAAAAAACTCCAGCTATACTCTGTTGCATATCGTCTACTCAGAGGTGACCTCTGCTTAACATACAAGGCCATGTCAAACCCAGAGCTGTTGGACATGCTACACTTAAAGAAATCCCAATCCCTCAGAGTCACATGCTCCAGGGATCTAAAACCTTGTCATCACAATAAACAAAACATGCTGGAGGGATAGGTTCCTGACCCAGAGACTCCCCAGACTCTGGAATAGATTGCCCATACATGTCAAGCAGAGTGCCTCTTTGGCCCTCTTCAAAAGGAACCTTGATGATTGGATGGGAGAAAGGAAATTCACCCCGGGGATCATGTCAGTCGCCCTGCTAGACAGGGGTCCAGGAAAGTAAATAATGTGGGAAGAAATAGCCAGGGAATTGTTATGGCTAGGCTTGTATAGGCCCTAGGGCTGATAGCCTAGTACCAACCTATGAACCTAATAAAATGCAAAACTGAAGGGACATGGGATGAAATTGAGTACTGATAAGACAGTTGTAATGGCAACAAATAGGGAAATCAGAAGAAGCTGAGAACTGAGATAGAAGGGAAAATAATGGAACAGTTTAATGTCTTAAGGTATCTGGGAGGGGTGCTTGAGGAGAAGAGAAGTCTGGATGAGGAGGTTAAAGCTACAATCAGAGAGGCTGCAGTCAACTGGAGTATCAATGGTTGTGTGTGACAGAAAAATGCAAAAGAATGTGAAAAGAAAGGTGCACAAAACAGTGGTGTGACCAGTACTACTGTGTAATACAGAAATAAGGTCAGTAAAGGAAGAACAAGTTAGGGAGGTAGAAGTGATGGAGATAAAGTGCTTGAGACAAGTGGTAGGATGCATACTATAGGACAGATGACAAAATGGGACTATAAAAACAGAAGTCAAAATGGTTCGATTTGCAGAAAATGTCAAAGATCACAGTGTTTCCGGCACATGTGCAGAAAAGCAGAAGACAATCTGATGAAGAAGACTTGAGACAGACAGGAAGAAGTCAAGAGGAGATGAGGGCATCCAGCAAAGAGGTAGAGGGATTGTGTTAGAGAAGACATGAGACAGGCAGCATTGTCAAAAATGGTAAGAACGTGGCATTGAATAGACAGAGATGTCGACAATCGACAAGATACGCCGACTCCATGAAGAAAAATGGGGAAACAAGAGGGTTGGTAATGATGACAATACGATGAAACATAGGCAGGAGAATTTGTACAATCCATGATGATTCCAGGAAGTAAACATTCTATAAGTTGGCCAGAAAACAAACCTGTCCTGGGGTTTCAAACAGCTGGCAGTTTCCTAAATTCACAGCACAGAGAAGCAATACTCTGAGACCCAGACAACCCAGGATCAGTTAGCAACTCTGGGGCTTCAGGAGCTAGTCAGGAAAGGTGGTAGGAAGTGACCATCCCTAGCTAACTCATTCTGATGGAAGGGAGGCAGTCCTCTCTACTGAACTGCTGATACCTGGCAGAGAAAGGGTGATGCAGTGTGCAAATAAGACTGAGATGTGTGCAAACAGGCAGTGTAAGCTTTTCCCAAGATTAAACAGACACATGGAAAAATGCATGTTTTACTGAGACATTGTTATGGGTGATTGAAGACAACATGGTGCTGTTCACCTCTCTCCAAATCTGTAAAACCATAAACCTCTCTGTTGGTACTCCTTCTGTTTTAACTTTTAATATATGCTTTGTAATTATATGAATGCACTACTCCTAGGGTCATTCGTTCTTAAGAATAAGGCTGTCTCTGTACTGGAAAAATATAAATATATACAGAGTCTCAAAAATGTGTAAAATGCAAATTAGCATGATTTGAATGCTACAAAATTCACCCTGTATTTTTGAATGATATAAAATTAATCACATATTTCTATCAAAAATGCTCTTTATGTTAGTTTGGTATGCTGTAAAACTGTTCAATTCATGATTTTATGCATAGCTGTTATATTGTACTAACCTATATCTGTCTTTCTTAACTAATATATTGTAGGCAAATTATTCATTAGATAGCTTTTATATACCATTGCGCCTAGGTTGTTGCTGTAAAGAGTCGTTGTATTAGCCAACCTACTCAGTTATCAAATAGTAAGCAAATATAGAGCTGGGGAGCATGTCAACAATAGCCCTCTGGTTGTGGGTCGGATAATGACCCTCCACAGTAGCAGAGTTACTGCGGAATTGGGGGGTCTAATGATCAACATGGATGGCAACAAACAGCACCCAGAAAAAAATGTTTGTGATCTGCTATATCAAAATCCTCGACACCACTGATTCAGAGTTAACCTCACTATCCGCCAGAGCATAAATTGTTCTTGTGCCCTTATCTTGTACAAACTGAACCACCCCCCTCCCCGTATGTACTGTACATGCATTAATTGTTCCTGTGCCCTTATCTTGTACAAACTGTAACCATCCCCCTCCCCATATGTACAGTACATGCATTAATTGTTCCTGTGCCCTTATCTTGTACAAACTGTAACCATCCCCTCCCCATATGTTCTGTACATGCATTAACTGTTCTAGTGCCCTTATCATGTACAAACTATAACCATAACCTCTTCCCCATATGTACTGCACATGCATTAACTGTTTTTGTGCCCTTATTTTGTACAAACTGTAACCATCCCCCTCCCCATATGTACTGAACATACATTAATTGTTCTTATGCCCTTATTCTGTACAAACTATAACCATCCCCCTCCCAGATATGTGCTGTACGGGCATTAACTGTTATTGTGCCTTCATCTTGTACAGATTGTAACCATCCCCCTCCCCATATGTACTGAACATGCATTAATTGTTCTTATGCCCTTATCCTGTACAAACTATAACCATCCCCCTCCCACATATGTGCTGTATGGGCATTAACTGTTATTGTGCCTTCATCTTGTACAGACTGTAACCATCCCCCTCCCCATATGTACTGAACATGCATTAATTGTTCCTGTGCCCTTATCTTGTACAAACTGCAACCATCCCCCTCCCCATATGTACAGTACATGCATTAATTGTTCCTGTGCCCTTATCTTGTACAAACTGTAACCATCCCCCTCCCCATATGTACAGTACATGCATTAATTGTTCTTATGTCGTTATCCTGTACACATTGTAACCATCCCCCTCCCCATATGTACTGTACATGCATTATTTGTTCTTGTGCCCTAATCTTGTACAAGCTGTAACCATCCCCTCCCCATATGTTCTGTAGAGGAATTAACTGTTCTTGTTCCCTTATTTTGTACAAATTGTAACAATCCCCCTCCCCATATGTGCTGTACATGCATTAATTGTTCTTGTGCCTTTATCATGTAGAAACTATAACCATAGCCCCCTCCCCATATGTGCTGTACATGCATTAATTGTTCTTATGTCGTTATCCTGTACACATTGTAACCATCCCCTCTCCCCCATATGTGCTGTACATGCATTAATTGTTCTTGTGCCCTTATCCTGTACAAACTGTAACAATCCCCCTCCCCATATGTATTGTACCTCTTCCCATTAAGAGAGCGTGAAGAGCAGAAGAATCGATTCCTGAACCCTGGTAGTTTCTGGGATAATTTATTACTTTGTGTCTTTCATTAAGCCATCTTGTAGATCAAGTGAGTAGGAATAGATAGAAATTAGTAACAGTTTAACAAACTTAACTTCCTTTAGTATTTGTCTTACTATATTTATTTATTTAATTTATTTTTTTACTTATTAATTAAATTTAATTTAATTTGTTTTAATGGGTTCAAGCTCTGTATCATCTTCAGGCACTACAGGGAGGTCTGGTATGTAATAAGTTAGAAATCTGGTATTGGTTTGGGGAATGAGTTTCAGGATGATAAACAAAGTTATGGGAAATTTACCAAGAAGAGGTTTCCCAAATATTATAAAATCAGAAAGCTTATGTATCACACACACAAGACAACCCATGTATCCCATTACTCCGTTTTTCTATTTATTTATTTTTTGTCTGTTTGTTTTTGATACATATGAGAGACATGTTTCTTGGACAATGTTAGTTGCCTAGGTTTCTGTTCATTTTTGCCTTAAGTTGATTATACAGCTTTTATGAATGGACCATACCTTTCAACTGTCCAGAATTTCGCAGGATGTACAGGTTTTTGTCTCATATTTTTGGTTTGTTCCTCACAAAATTTGTGGTTTTCTGGCAAATCTTTTGGGATTGAAATTACCAAATAATGACAGACATTTGAGTTTAAGACTTCAGACCCTTCTGAGTATGTATGCTAGCGCAAAATCTGTTATTCTATCAACTTTCTAAGTTGATAAGAGCAGTACTTAAACATTGTCAATATTTTTGAACCTTTGGCTCCCCCTTATTTTTGATTTTGTCCAGATTTCTTTAGCTAAGAGGTTGAGAGGTGTGGAATGGAGTGCCTCATATCTGGCTTTGTTCTATAGTTCTGATGTTATCTTTTCCTTTTTTTTAGTGAGTGTTCGTTTGATGCACTATCAAAGCTTACTGAGGGCTTTGTTATGATTTGTGGTTTAGTTTTGTTTTTTTAAGTTTATTTTTACTTAGTTTAGATGGTTAGGACTGGGTCGGTTTTGGGCAGTCATGCTATTTTCATAAAGGCCAGTTGTGACGGGTTATGACCTGAAATCATAAACAAATTGCACAATTGCATAGGATTAGTATATGGTAGATTCCACATACCTGAGCTCTGTACATTTCACAAACAGCCTTAGTACATGGTAGATTCCACATACATGAACTCTGTACATTTCACAAACAGCCTTAGTACATGGTAGATTCCACATACCTGAGCTATGTACAGTTCACAAACAGCCTTAGTACATGGTAGATTCCACATACCTGAGCTCTGTACATTTCACAAACAGCCTTAGTACATGGTAGATTCCACATACCTGAGCTCTGTACATTTCACAAACAGCCTTAGTACATGGTAGATTCCACATACATGAGCTCTGTACAATTCACAAACAGCCTTAGTACATGGTAGATTCCACATACCTGAGCTATGTACATTTCACAGCCTTAGTACATGGTAGATTCCACATACCTGAACTCTGTACAGTTCACAAACAGCCTTATTACATGGTAGTTTCCACATACATGAGCTCTGTATATGTCACAACCCTAATATATGGTAGATTCCACATATCTGAGCTCTGTATAATTCACAAACAGCCTTAGTACATTGTAGATTCCATATACCTGAGCTCTGTACAGTTCACAAACAACGTTAGTAAATGGTAGATTGCAAATACCTGAGCTTTGTACATTTCACAGACAGCCTTAGTACATGGTAGATTCCAGATACCTGAGCTCTGTACAGTTCATAAACAGCCTTAGTACATTGTAGATTCCAAATACCTGAGCTCTGTACATTTCACAAACAGCCTAAGTACATGGTAGTTTCCAGATACCTGAGCTCTGTACATTTCACAGCCTTAATACATGGTAGATTCCACATACCTGACCTCTGTAAATTTCACAAACAGCCTTAGTACATTTAAGATTCCAAATACCTGAGCTCTGTACAGATCACAAACAGGCTTAGTACATGGTAGATTCCACATACCTGAGTTCTGTACAGTTCACAAACTACCTAAGTACATGGTAGATTCCACATACCTGAGCTCTGTACAGTTCACAAACAGCCTTAGTACATGGTAGTTTCCACATACATGATGTCTGTACAATTCACAAACAGCCTTAGTACATGGTAGATTCCACATACCTGAGCTCTGTACAGTTCACAAACAACATTAGTACATGGTAGCTTCCACACACCTGAGCTCTGTAAAATTCACAAACAGCCTTAGTACATGGTAGATTCCACATACCTGAGCTCTGTACAGTTCACAAACAGCCTTAGTACATGGTAGATTCCACATACCTGAGCTCTGTACATTTCACAAACAGCCTTAGTACATGATAGATTCCACATACATGAGCTCTGTACATTTCACAAACAGCCTTAGTACATGGTAGATTCCACATACCTGAGCTCTGTACATTTCACAGCCTTAGTACATGGTAGATTCCACATACCTGAGCTCTGTACAGTTCACAAACAGCCTTAGTACATGGTAGGTTCCACATACATGAGCTCTGTATATGTCACAACCCTAGTACATGGTAGATTCCACATATCTGAGCTCTGTATAACTCACAAACAGTGTTAGTACATGGTAGATTCCATATACCAGAGCTCTGTACAGTTCACAAACAACATTAGTACATGGTAGATTGCAAATACCTGAGCTCTGTACATTTCACAGACAGCCTTAGTACATGGTAGATTCCAGATACCTGAGCTCTGTACAGTTCATAAACAGCCTTAGTACATTGTAGATTCCAAATACCTGAGCTCTGTACATTTCACAAACAGCCTAAGTACATGCTAGTTTCCAAATACCTGAGCTCTGTACATTTCACAGCCTTAATACATGGTAGATTACACATACCTGACCTCTGCAAATTTAACAAACAGCCTTAGTACATTTAAGATTCCAAATACCTGAGCTCTGTACAGATCACACACAGGCTTAGTACATGGTAGATTCCACATACCTTAGTTCTGTACAGTTCACAAACTACTAAGTACATGGTAGATTACACATACCTGAGCTCTGTACAGTTAACAAACAGCCTTAGTACATGGTAATTTTCACATACATGATGTCTGTACAATTCACAAACAGCCTTAGTACATGGTAGATTCCACATAACTGAGCTCTGTACAGTTCACAAACTACCTAGGTACATGGTAGATTCCACATACCTGAGCTCTGTAAAATTCAGAAACAGCCTTAGTACATGGTAGATTCCACATAACTGAGTTCTGTACAGTTCACAAACTACCTAAGTACATGGTAGATTCCACATACCTGAGCTCTGTACAGATAACAATCAGCCTTAGTACATGGTAATTTCCACATACATGATGTCTGTACAATTCACAAACAGCCTTAGTACATGGTAGATTCCACATAACTGAGTTCTGTACAGTTAACAAACTACCTAAGTACATGGTAGATTCCACATACCTGAGCTCTCTACAGTTCACAAACAGCCTTAGTACATGTTAGATTCTTTCAATGCCACAGACATGCAGGTGACTGGTGAAAAAAGTTTTTTCTTTATTGCACTCTGGTACCTCGGCCTTCTCAAGGAATACATTTAATTTGTGTTTCACCACACCTTATAAATCATTAGCTTAAAATTTTAGAACCAATCACAACACTCAACGTGCATTTAAATAATTAAACATTTACACCTCTCTTACGGTAGATACCCCAACCTCAAGGAGATTTTAAATACTAGAAATCCAAAGAGGAAAAGTAACATCTCCAAGGTAGGGACATATAAATGCGGGAATTGTAAAGTTTGCAACAGAGTAAGGAACTTGGATGGAACATTGATTAACAACAAGAAATATAAGGCTTTGGAATATTATGACTGCAACTCGGGGGGAGTGGTATACAATTGGTTGTGAGTGTCAAAAGTGGTATGTGGGACAAACCTCCAGAAAAGTTAAATTAAGAATAATGGAACACCTTGGAGACATTAGGAATAGTAGACAGGAGAGCCCAGTGGCAAAACATTTCATAGATTTTCACAATGGATCAGAGGAGGGTTTAATATTTTGTGTTTTGGGTAGGCCAGTCAGTGTGGAAGGGGAAATTGGAGTGAATAACAAACTATTGGAAATGGAGTCTAAGTTAATTTTGAACTTTAAAACTCTTTTTCCTAATGGCATGAATTTAGATATGTAAATCTTGTAAATTCAATATGGAGGTGAACAGCTTTGGGTAATACAGTAAATTTAGTATGTGTAAATTTAGTATACATCATTTGATTTACATAAGTCACTTGCATAAAATGTGTGACATAAGCAATCTCTGATGAATTTAGCAGAGTTATAATGAAGAAATGAAAGGAAAAAATAAAGGAACATTCTAATAGGTGTTGCATTATGCACAGATAAAATGGTGTTTTATAACTTAATATAACTAGAGATAATATACTATTTTGGTATATTTTGTATATTTTGTATATTTTGTATATTTTGACATTTTGCATATCACACATTTCTATTATGCATAAATTTTCATGCCGTTTATTAACTTGCCATTTGGTTCAAGAACATAATTTTGTATTGAAGAAATGTATTGGGCAGGCTGAGTGATGGTTTTTTCAGGTGTAAATGTTTAATTATTTAAATGCACGTTGAGTGTTGTGATTGGTTCTAAAATTTTAAGCTAATGATTTATAAGGTGTGGTGAAACACAAATTAAATGTATTCCTTGAGAAGGCGAAGGCCGAGGTACCAGAGTGCAATAAAGAAAAAACTTTTTTCACCAGTCACCTGCATGTCTGTGGCGTTGAAAGTTTTTTATTCTTCACTATTTTGCATCAGTGTTTCTTATTTACATGGTAGATTCCACATACATAAACTCTGTACAATTGACAAACAGCCTTAGTACATGATAGTTTCCACATACATGATCTCTGTACAATTCACAAACATCCTTAGTACATGGTAGATTCCACATACCTGAGCTCTATACAGTTCACAAACAGCCTTAGTAGATGGTGGATTCCACATACCTGAGCTCTGTACATTTCACAGCCCTAGTACATGGTAGATTCCACATACCTGAGCTCTGTACATTTCACAAACAGCCTTAGTACATGTTAGATTCCACATACCTGAGTTCTGTACATTTCACAAACAGCCTTAGTACATGGTAGATTCCACATACCTGAGTTACGTACATTTCACAGGCTAAGTACATGGTAGAATCCACATACCTGAGCTCTATACAGTTAACAATCAGCCTTAGCACATGGTAGTTTCCACATACATGATGCCTGTACAATTCACAAACAGCCTAAGTACATGGTAAATTCCACACACCTGAGCTATGTACAGTTTACAAACTACCTAAGAACATGGTGGATTCCACCTACCTGAGCTCTGTAGAGTTCACAAACAGCCTTAGTACATTGTAGATTCCACATACCTTAGCTCTGTACAGTTCATTAACAGCCTTAGTACATGGTAGATTCCAAATACCTGAGCTCTGTACAATTCACAACCAGCCTTAGTACATGTTAGATTCCACATACATAAACTCTGTACAATTGACAAACAGCCTTAGTACATGATAGTTTCCACATACATGATCTCTGTACAATTCACAAACATCCTTAGTACATGGTAGATTCCACATACCTGAGCTCTATACGGTTGACAAACAGCCTTAGTAGATGGTGGATTCCACATACCTGAGCTCTGTACATTTCACAGCCCTAGTACATGGTAGATTCTACATACCTCAGCTTTGTACATTTCACAAACACCCTTAGTACATGGTAGATTCCATATACCTGAGCTCTGTACAGTTCAAAAACAGCCTTAGTACATGGTAGATTCCACATACCTAAGCTCTGTATATTTCACAACCTTAGTATATGGTAGATTCCACATACCTGAGCTCTGTACATTTCATAGCCTTTGTATGTGGTAGATTCCACATACCTGAGCTCTGTACATTTCACAAACAGCCTTAGTACATGTTAGATTCCACATACCTGAGTTCTGTACATTTCACAGCCTTAGTACATGGTAGATTCCACATACCTGAGCTCTGTACAGTTCACAAACAGCCTTAGTACATGGTAGCTTCCACATACATGAGGTCTGTACATTTCACAGCCCTAGTACATGGTAGATTCCACATATCTGAGCTCTGTATAATTCACAAACAGCCTTAGTACATGGTAGATTCCACATAACTGACTTTGTACAGTTCACAAACAACCTTAGTACATGGTAGATTGCACATACCTGAGCTCTGTACATTTCACAAACAGCCTTAGTACATGGTTGATTCCACATACCTGAGCTATGTAAATTTCACAAACAGCCTTAGTACCTGGAAGATACCTGAGCTCTTTACAATTCATAAAAAAGCTTTAGTACATGAGCTTTGTACAGTTCATAAACAGCCTTAGTACATGGTAGATTCCACATACCTGAGCTCTGTACATTTCACAGCCTTAGTACATAGTAGAATTCCCATACCTGAGCTCTTTACAATTCACAGCCTTAGTACATGGTAGTCTCCACATACATGATCTCAGTACAACTCACAAACAGCCTTAGTACATGGTTCATTCCACATACCTGAGCTCTGTACATTTCACCACTTTAGTACATTGTAGATTCAACATACCTGAGCTCTGTACAGTTCATAAACAGCCTTAGTACATGGTAGATTCCACATACCTGAGCTTTGTACAGTTCACAAACAGCCTTAGTACATGGTAGTTTCCAAATACCTGAGCTCTGTACATTTTACAGCCTTAGTACATGGTAGATTCCACATACCTGAGCTCTGTACAGTTCACAAACAGCCTTAGTACATGGTAGATTCCACATACCTGAGCTCTGTACAGTTCACAAACAGCCTTAGTACATGGTAGATTCCACATACCTGAGCTCTGTACATTTCACAGCCCTAGTACATGGTAGATTCCACATACCTGAGCTCTGTACAATTCACAAACAGCCTTAGTACATGGTAGATTCCACATAACTGAGCTCTGTACAGTTCACAAACAGCCTTAGTACATGGTAGATTCCACATACCTGAGCTCTGTACATTTCACAAACAGCCTTAGTACATGGTTGATTCCACATACCTGAGCTATGTAAATTTCACAAACAGCCTTAGTAACTGGAAGATACCTGAGCTCTTTGCAATTCATAAAAAAGCTTTAGTACATGAGCTTTGTACAGTTCATAAACTGCCTTAGTACTTGGTAGATTCCACATACCTGAGCTCTGTACATTTCACAGCCTTAGTACATAGTAGAATTCCCATACCTGAGCTCTTTACAATTCACAGCCTTAGTACATGGTAGTCTCCACATACATGATCTCAGTACAACTCACAAACAGCCTTAGTACATGGTTGATTCCACATACCTGAGCTCTGTACATTTCACCACTTTAGTACATTGTAGAGTCAACATACCTGAGCTCTGTACAGTTCATAAACAGCCTTAGTACATGGTAGATTCCACATACCTGAACTTTGTACAGTTCTCAAACAGCCTTTGTACATGTTAGTTACCAAATACCTGAGCTCTGTACAATTTACAGCTTTAGTACATGGTAGATGCCACATACCTGAGCTCTATACAGTTCACAAACAGCCTTAGTACATGGTAGATTCCACATAACTGAGCTCTGTAAAGTTCACAGACAGCCTTAGTACATTGTAGATTCCACATAACTTAGCTCTGTACAGTTCAATAACAGCCTTAGTACATGTTAGATTCCACATACATGAGCTGTGTACAGTTCACAAACAGCTTTAGTGCATGGTAGATTGCACATACCTGAGCTCTGTCCATTTCACCACTTTAGTACATTGTAGATACAACATACCTGTGCTCTGTACAGTTCATAAACAGCCTTAGTACATGGTAGAGTCCACATACATGATCTGTGTACAGTTCACAAACAGCCTTAGTACATTGTAGATTCCAAATACCTGAGCTTTGTACAGTTCACAAACAGCTTTAGTACAAGGTAGTTTCCAAATACCTGAGCTCTGTACATTTTACAGCTTTAGCACATGGTAGATGCCACATACCTGAGCTCTGTACTGTTCACAATCAGCCTTAGTACATGGTAGAGTCCACCTACATGAGCTCTGTAGAGTTCACAAACAGCCTTAGTACATTGTAGATTCCACATAATTTAGCTCTGTACAGTTCATTAGCAGCCTTAGTACATGGTAG
>NC_056733.1:994749762-994952872 GCF_019279795.1 Protopterus annectens | reverse complement strand
GGGCCCAACTAGAAAAAGAATCTGACCATAAACTGATCACGTTGGATGTACATATCCCACCCCCACCCCCAGAACAAAAGACTACAGTGAAAAATATTTCAAAAGCTGACTTTACACTCCTTAAGTCAGAAATGATATCCTTTAAGCCTACTGGGTTAATGGAAACCACATCCCAAAATGCTGAATCCTACACAACAGCCTTCTACTGACATCTCCAAGAATGCATGGATCAAGCAATCCCAACTAAAACCAAGACCCTCTCCACCAAGGGAAAACGCCCGGTTTGGTGGACCCCGCTATAAACAAACTGTACAACAAAAGAAGGAAGCTACTGCAGGACAAAGCCAAATCCCACAAGGGAAAGGCTTCCTGATCAGCACAAGTAAAAACTACGTTCTCTCATAAAAACATCTAAAGCCAACTTTGAGAGAAAGATTGCCAAGGATACCAAAGACAATCACAAGGCCTTCTTCAATTATGTCAGAACCTTGGGAGGAAATTCTCAGATATGCTCTGAGTTGGTACACAATGACAAAAAAATTCACTGACCCTACCGACATTGCCAATATTCTGGCAGATAGGTTCAGTGCAAATTTCTCCCTCCCTCACCCCCTAAAGATGTAGTAATTATCCCTGCTGAATGTAACCTACCTGTCATCTCAGACATACAGGTGAAATCAGCACTCAACAAAGCAAAAAACACAGCATCTATGGGACCCGATGGTATCCCGGTTGCGTGTTACGTGAACTTCAAGATGAACTAAACCCGCACCTAAAAACGCTATTCAATCTTAGCCTCACTACAGGATATGTACCTGAACACTGGTGCACAGCAACAGTGGTCCCACTCCACAAAGGGGGAAATTCTACTGACCCTGGTAACTACCGCCCCATAAGTCTGACCAGCCTGGTCTGCAAGGCTATGGAAAGAATCATCATGGAACTAATAAATGGCGATATTGGAGATCTGCAGACCCTTGATCCCACCCAGTTCGGTTTTGTAAAAGGCAGATCCTGCCTCTTAAACCTGGTTGACTTCTTCGAGACAGTCACTAGTGCCATCGATGAGGGCAAGGCTGTCCACACTGCCTACTTGGACTTGGCTAAAGCCTTGACACGATACCACACTCTGGCATCATAGACAAGCTCAGCAGCCTAAATGTAAATCCATATGTCACAAGATGGGTAGCAAACTGGCTAAAAACAGAACCCATAAGGTCAAAATTGCTGGAGCCATGTCAGACTCAAAACCAGTCACAGTGGTGTCCCACAGGGCTCAGTCTTGGGACCACTCTTATTCGGCATTTACTTCGGATGTGAAAGCAAATATGGGAGGATTATGGCTGACAAAGTTTGCAGATGACTGCAAACTGGGTGCCATAGTTGATTCACCTGCTGACACACACATCCTACAGAAAGGTCTCACTGAAACGGACAACTGGTGCCGGAATCATGGCCTCAAACTTAACGCCAAAAAATGTATAGTCATCCCCTTTGGGAAAAACAAAGTACCCACAAATTATCACATAGACAATAACCCACTGAGTACGGAAGATGTAATCAGAGACCTGGGGACTCAAGTCGATAGTGACCTCTCCTTTGACAACCATGTTGCCAAAGTGGTCAGAAAGACATTCTACCTTGCCCATCTCATCATGAAGGGATTCTCATCCAGATCAAAGGAGGTCATTGTACCTCTATATTCCTCCCTTGTCAGGCCCATGATTGAATATAATGCTCCATTTGGGATGTATCTCACCCGCACATGCAACAACTGGAAAGACCCCAGAAGTACCTCACCAAGAGGATCATGGGTCTCAAACATGTGCCTTATCCAGCTAGATTAAAGAAACTCCAGCTCTATTCAGTAGCATACCGCCTGCTCAGAGGTGATTTGTACCTAACATATAGGGCCATGTCCAACCAAGAACTGATGGACATGCTCCATCTCAAAAAATCCAGATCCACCAGAACCACGCGAGCTAAAGATTTCAACCTCTGCACAAATATGAATAAAACATGCTGGAGGGATAGATTCATAACACAGAGGTTACCCGTACTCTGGAACAAAATCCCAGTTCATGTGAGACAGAGCCCTTCATTGGCACTGTTCAAGAAAAATCTCGATGCATGGATGGGAGATCGTACGTTTACCCCAGGAGTCACCTCATTGTCACTACTAGACAGAGGTATAGTTACTAAATAATGGGGTCCCACATGTGTCACTACTAGAGAGGCGCAACTATATAATACGGGGTGGCGTAAGCCACATCATTGTTGGCTAGGCTTGTAAATGCCCCAGGGCAGATAGCCTAGTACACTACTATGAAACTATGAAACTATGAAACTAATAGACCCAGTAGCGGAGCGCACTATTGGCATTACTGGCCAACTAGCCCTGTTTGGCTGTGCTGATAGTGTGGTGACATCCCCTGTGTTTACTGGGGGAATATGCAGCATCTGGTGTATTGTAGTATTTGCCAAAAGGATCTGTTCTCTCACACTTGCAATTACACACACCCTAACAAGGTCATAATGTGTGACACAACCACACGTGGCAGTTGTGGGTTTCCAAAACATACCTATCTGTACTCTGACAATGGTAATAGACCCAGTAGCGGAGCGCACTATTGGCATTACTGGCCAACTAGCCCTGTTTGGCTGTGCTGATAGTGTGGTGACATCCCCTGTGTTTACTGGGGGAATATGCAGCATCTGGTGTATTGTAGTATTTGCCAAAAGGATCTGTTCTCTCACACTTGCAATTACACACACCCTACTACCCCCCCCACAAGGTCATAATGTGTGACACAACCACACGTGGCAGTTGTGGGTTTCCAAAACATACCTATCTGTACTCTGACAATGGTAATAGACCCAGTAGCGGAGCGCACTATTGGCATTACTGGCCAACTAGCCCTGTTTGGCTGTGCTGATAGTGTGGTGACATCCCCTGTGTTTACTGGGGGAATATGCAGCATCTGGTGTATTGTAGTATTTGCCAAAAGGATCTGTTCTCTCACACTTGCAATTACACACACCCTACTACCCCCCCCCACAAGGTCATAATGTGTGACACAACCACACGTGGCAGTTGTGGGTTTCCAAAACATACCTATCTGTACTCTGACAATGGTAATAGACCCAGTAGCGGAGTGCACTATTGGCATTACTGGCCAACTAGCCCTGTTTGGCTGTGCTGATAGTGTGGTGACATCCCCTGTGTTTACTGGGGGAATATGCAGCATCTGGTGTATTGTAGTATTTGCCAAAAGGATCTGTTCTCTCACACTTGCAATTACACACACCCTACTACCCCCCACAAGGTCATAATGTGTGACACAACCACACGTGGCAGTTGTGGGTTTCCAAAACATACCTATCTGTACTCTGACAATGGTAATAGACCCAGTAGCGGAGCGCACTATTGGCATTACTGGCCAACTAGCCCTGTTTGGCTGTGCTGATAGTGTGGTGACATCCCCTGTGTTTACTGGGGGAATATGCAGCATCTGGTGTATTGTAGTATTTGCCAAAAGGATCTGTTCTCTCTCACTTGCAATTACACACACTACTACTACCCCCCCACCCCCACACACTCTTGCCATTTGCAGGACTCATACCTCTACCTAACTATGTCACGACACGTGAGAGAAATGCATTAGCGAAGCGCACTATTCGGATTACTAGGAGGTTCCTCTTCTCCGGCTGTACTTATAGGGTGCTGACATCATCAGTGTTTAGAAAGGGTAATGTGCATCATGTAGTGTGATCTCCTGATTGCCAAAAATAACATGTTTTTCATAAAGAATTGCACACACACAAACTCCCCACATCCAAACACACACACTCTTGCAGGTTTCAAAACCCTACCTAACTAAGTTATGACACTTGTGAGAGACGCTTTAGCAGAGTGCGCTATTCAGATTACTGGGAGGTGTTCCTTCACCAGCTTTATGTATAGGGTGCTGACATCATCAATGTTTGGAAAGGGTAATGTGCATCATGTAGTGTGATCTCCTGATTGCAAAAAAGCACATGTTTTTCATTGCACACACACAAACTCCCCACATCCAAACACACACACTTGCAGGTTTCAAACTCCTACCTAACTATGTTATGACACTTGAAAGAGACGCATTAACAGAGCACGCTATTCGAATTACTGGAAGGTTTCTCTTCTCCTGCTGTACTTATAGGGTGCTGACATCATCCGTGCTTAGATAGGGGAATGTGCATCCTGTAGAGTGCTTTCACAGTTGCCAAAAGGGACATCTCGCTTACACACACACTAACCTCCCTCCACACACACTGGACAGTTGCAGGATTCAAACCCCTACCTAACTATGTTATGACACTCATGACAGATGCATTAGCAGAGCGCGCTATTCGAATTACTGGGAGGTTTTTTTCTCCTGCTGTACTTATAGGGTGCTGACATCATCCGTGCTTAGATAGGGGAATGTGCATCCTGTAGAGTGCTTTCACAGTTGCCAAAAGGGACATCTCCCTCACACAGACTTGCACACACATCAACCCCATCACCCACACACACACACTGAGCATTTGCATGGTTCGAACTCCTACCTACCTATATTATGACACTTGAGGGAGATGCATTAGCAGAGCGTGCTAACCGAATTACTGGGCATCTGGTCTGCACCTGCAGTATTTATAGGGTGCTGACATCTTTATTTCTACAGAGGTATGTACATCTAGTACTACCTCTCAGGTGGGGGATAGCATATATATGCATTTGCAGTCACCTACATCAGGGTCAGATATGCACATCGCACTGGCAGGTTATGTTCCATACCATGCTTCATGACCACAGGACCTGTAACACACAACACAACCAGTCCAGAACACCACTCCCACATCCAGGACACACACTTTGCTTCCCTGGGAACAGTGCCGGGATATGCAGGTGTTCACATACACCATTCCAGTTGTTAATATCAGGTACAGGCATATTGTGTGTGAGAACTACTCAGGCCTCTACCACTTTACCCTACAGCCACTACAATTTGTGGGTCCATGTGCTATGGCAGAACCACACACCACAGACACATGGGGGAATACATATTGCACCTGTCCATCTGCAACATGGGTACTCACTGTTTCACACCAGAGGTAGACCACCATTGTTGATATCTGACCATACCCACCTTTCCCTGGACATCCATATCCCATCCCCACCCCCAGGCAAGGTTGTCACTGCAAACAAACTGTATTTAGCACAAGCAGACTCTACACTTGTGAAGACTGGGGTGGACGACTTCAAAGGACCCATGCTGGGGGACTATACTGGCCACTCTGCATAATCCTTGACAATTGCATTCTATGAGCATGTGTAAGGTTTGCATTGATCATGCTATCCCACATATACCCATGACTGCTCCACAACAAGACACCTGTCAGGTGTACACCAGCCATATATGAGCCGTCCAACAGACAGAGTGAGCTAATACATTGCAGAGCTGTAGCCCACAGAGGGAGGACATCTGTGAACAGTACAGGCACGACACTTCATTCCCACATAATCATCACAACACAGTGTTGACAGTGGAATTGTCC
Organism: Protopterus annectens; assembly: GCF_019279795.1. Classification (NCBI taxonomy): domain Eukaryota; kingdom Metazoa; phylum Chordata; order Ceratodontiformes; family Protopteridae; genus Protopterus; species Protopterus annectens. Next base: position 994,947,295 of record NC_056733.1, on the reverse strand, counting down.
AGACAATGCAGATAGGGCTCCCCTCAGTCTGTTATTGACGGCCACTTACTGTTAGAGGTCCTCAGCAACCCTCTTCCAGCACACACCAACAACATGGCTGTGGCTTAGCACATTCAAACCCTGGGATCTCCACTGTGCCCCTGCTTGACAGAGGCACAGCTCACTAGCCTCACACGTTGCCTTATGTGACCTACTTTACAGTGGCACAGTAGCCTACTGTACTGAGGATGCAGATGCTAAGCACACTCTGGCTAAGCTGTCATTCCCTAGGGCAACAAGCCTAGTATTGACCTCTACACCCATATGTTCAATTGTCAGATGCACAATATTTGTTGTGCTGTTATACTGTTTGCAGGTCTTTATTGCCATAGCATTCCCTGTTCCTATGAACAACTTGTGTATCTGTGGAAGATGTTTGAATATGAGGGTGATCCACTATATCACTTATGTCTCTGTAGTCATTTACTGTGTGCACTGGGCAGATTGCTGTGTTGTGGTTGGTTCCTGGAATGACACATACAAATACCAGATATGTGTGGCCAACTGCTAAACGTAGATATTGCCAAAGTGTGTGAGCATGCCCAGTTCAGCCTTTCCATGGCATGTTGTCTGACATATGCCTCATTTATCAAAGTGTGCGAGCATGCCCAGTGTGAGCTTTCCATATGTTTAACTCTGAAGCCCACCACATATTTGGGTGTGTGTGAACTTCAACAATATCTCACGTTTATGGTTGTGTGTTGGGTGTCATGTTGTGTACTAACTGGCCAACTGCTTTGTGTCTGCCTCAACAGGGATTATACTGTGCCTGCAGGGATTGCATGGGATACTTTGCATACAGTTGTCAACATCCTTTCATAATGACCTAACACTGTAGTACCGTATAGTGTACTGGTTCAGTACTTTCACTGTGGTGGACAGTATCCTGGGCTTTAGTCCTATCACTGCTTGACATCTTCATAGTGAGCACAACAGACTGTGTATGGGGTCAGTTGTGCACATATGACCATTTTGCATTATGTTCAGATATGGACTACCAACACCAGGCTTGTCCAACATTGGTAGTGTATTCCACAATATAGGTGGACATTGGCAAACACTAGCGATGTTCCCTAGGCCATTTCTGATGCTAATCACAGGGTGTGTTTGTCCTTTGACACACATTGTAACTGGAGTTTGCCATGACATATGTCATGGTTAGTATACTGTGCCTCCGTCTACCTCTGACATAACAGTGATACCCAGGGTTAACCTACCATCTCCCATCCACTCATCGGGATTCCTCTTGAGGGGTGTCGATAGGTGACTCTCTGGCTAACCTGTACTGGGAGTTTACTCAAGAGTGGGGGTACCTTCTGTGTTATGGATCATTCTGTACAGCTTGTCCTATGTATGTCAGTGCTGTGGTTCAGGTCTCTCATGTGCATAGCTCACTGCCATTCAGATTGTACAAGGTGCAGCATGTTCATTGATTCCAGCTTGGACATGGCTTCATACATCAGGCACAGCTTGCCTCTGGCTGGGCAGTATGGCAGTGTGTGGAGCTGCAGTTTGTTTACTCAGGCAACACATGGCATCTGTTCATGCTCTTTGCTACTCCTGATGGGGTACTGTTGTGGACTTTACAGTTGATGGAGGTGTCTGCTGAGGTATATCCCACAGGGGCTATTGTAGTCAATTGTGACGCTGATGAAGGATGACTGCAGAGCCACAATGACCTCCCCTTATCTACATCTGACAACCTTCATGATTGGGTGGGTATATGGTATGTTTCTGCGAACACTACAGCCACATGTTTGTCCAGTGCAGGATATCTATCACCTTGTGTCCCCAGGTCTCTCATTACATGTTAGGTACGTAATGGGTTAACACCTGTGTGGTAATTTGTGGGCACTTACTGTAAATCCATGGTGGTTGTCTATACACAGTTCTGCAATTAGCTTGCTGACATGGCTATGGCTCCAGTTGTCTGTTTCCTTTTGTGGGTTGCTTGTGTCAGCTGGGGGTCAGATATGGTGGGCTGTTTGTACTCCTCTGCATACATGTTCAGTCACAGTCCTTCCATGTTGGCCTGTACCTATGGGACATATATACGGAACGGGGGGGTCCCAGGACCAAGCCTTGTGGGATGCCACTCATATCTGCTTTGTAGTCTGACATGGATGCAGCATGTCTGACCATGTCAGTTCTGTCCTTGGTCTGGTTTGCAACCCCTCTACTGACATAGGGGTATATATTTAAGCTGGTGAACATATCCATACTGAACTCGTAGGGTATTGTCTGAAAGCATATGCACGGTCCAGCTACGCTGTGTGGACCACATTGCCCTCATCAATGACCTTAATGACTGTTTCAAATGGGTCAAACATGTTTAGGGGCAGAATCTGCAGTTATGCCAGCCACGCTGTGTAGTGTCCAGTATCAGTAGGTCCACGATAGCTTTATGTCTGCGGTACATACTGATCCTTTCCATAGCTGTGCAGACCAAGCTTGTCAGGATCCTGGGGTGGTAGTTTGCAGTATCCATTCAGGCAACACCTTTGTTGTGAAGGACCACTGTTGTTGTACACTGCTCTTTGGGTACATATCCTGTGGTAAGGCTGACATTGGGCAGTAGTGTGATTTGGCATTTCATTATTCTTGGAGTCCATGTTGGCCTCAGCCCAGGACACCATCACATACCTTTGCTGCTGTGTGTTTTGCTTTGCAGATGATGGCTGTTACCTCAGCATCTACAATGTCAGGGGACCAGCAGTCTGCTGGGATAGATATTTTGCATTCTTGGGGTGGTTTGCACTGCACCTGTCAGGTTATATGTTGGCAATATGTGTGTGTGTTTGGTATGTTGTTTGTAATATCTGTGTGATTCGGAGCATATCTGTGGATTCCCAACATGGTTCCTACCATCAGTTAAGTAAGCCTTGTGATTATCCTTAGTGTCCTGTACAATTTGTATCTTCATAGGTTCATGGGTTCATACTAGGCTATCCACCCTAGGGCATTATTAAGCCAAGCCAGAGTGTGTGTATCTTTCGCCGCCCCTTGCTATGTGACTATTATGGCCATTTATGATTTTCTTTACTGTGCCTCTGTCTGGACGTGACACAGTGAAGACCCCCAGTGTACATGTATGATCATCCATCCACTTGGCAATATTCCTGTTGAGGGGTATCAGTGAGGGGCTCTGCCTAACATGGATTGGGATCCTGTTTCTGGGTGTGGGGAGTCTCTGGGTTATGTATCTGTCCCTCCAGAACATCCTATTTCATTATGTGTTGAGGCTGACATCTGTCACTCTCACAGCTCCAATGGCTTTGATTTCCTGTGGTGGAGCATGTCCATTACTCCTGTGTTGAACATGGCCTTGTACAACAGACATAGAATGCCTCTGTGTAGGCAGTCTGTGACTGCATTCAGCTGGGGTGTCTACAGCCAGGCAGCATATGACATATATTTGACACCCTTTATCCTCTTGGTGGGGTACCTTTGAGGTCTTCCGAACTGCTGCAGGTGTCAGGTGCGGTACATCCCATATGAGTCATTGTACTAGATTATGGGTCTGATAAGGGAACAGTACAGGGGCACAGTGACCTCTGTTGATGTAGATGTGAATCCTTTCATGATACGGTGTCCAATATCGACAGTCTTCCTAGCCACATTGGCATTGTGAGTGTCACATGACAGGTTACTGTCGACTTCTGTCCCTAGGTCCCTGATTACTCCTTGCATACATAATGGTTTACCACCTATGTGGTAATTTGTGAGTACCTTGTCTGGTATTTGGTGGGACATTCATACTGTCCAGTGTCTTCAGGATGTCTGGGTGGGGTTCTTGTGTGTGAGAGTGTGGTCTGTCACATGCTACAGACTGTACAGCAGTTTTGACTACACTTAGGTGCACATGGGTGGTCTCTGCTGCTTCGTGCATTGTCAGTTACCTGGCCGTATGGGTGTCTGTGCTGCATATGGATACTCCCCCTCCTTTGATGTTTTGGTCCAGGTGTTGGGGCCATAACGCATGATATGTGGTATAACCTGGTAGTGCTAGTGTGCTATCAGTAGGCTTGCAGCAGGCTTCTGTCACTGCACAGCCATCGATGTTCTCCATACTGGGAAGTGCCTCAGGGGCATGCATATTGCAGTTTACACATCTGGCATTGGTCAGCATTACCCTTATGTTTCTTACCACTTATGTTTTCTAGGTGGTGGGTTAGTCTTTTTGGCCTTGCCTACATACGGCTCTATGTAGGTGGCAAAGGCCTTATCCAGTATCCAGACGCCCAGGGGTAACAGGTGCAAGCCATCCCTGGAACAGCAGCATGGCTTGTCATGCATGACATCTCAAGCAGACAGACATTAGACCCTCTTGGACCGACAGCTGTAACTGTGCCACCTGTTAAAGCTGATCATTCTGTGTTTGTACTGTGGCATCATTCTTGGTGAGGGTTGGATGCTGCAAATGGTCAGTGTCATACCGGCCTGGGGTACATACTCAGAGAGCTCATCCATGTCTCTTTTCATGTAGTCCAGGGAGGTACATCTCAGGTCATTCACACCAGCATGGACAATGAGTGCATCATATTTCTGCTTGCTTTGGGGTGACCTGCGGACTTGTGTTATGTGGCATATTGTGGCAGCCTACAGGCAGCTTACTGTACCCTTTCCCTTGTTCAGTCTGGTGAGTGAGACAGCAGTGTGTCTGCCTATACAGACACCTATTACAACTGTATCAGGCATGTTGTTTCTCCTTCTGGCCTGTGACTGTTTGGCACACCAGCTTTGTGTACTATGTGTTGCATGTGCTATGTTTGGAGGTTGTGGTTGCTTGGGATCTGCTTTGGAGGCTTCTGTTGGTGTGGTGTGTTTGTAATTAGGGCCTCCGGGAATGTTTTTCTGTGTTTATGTGTTTGGTTTACAGTTGTGATAGGTCTATGTGGGACTGGGTTTGTGGTGTATGTGGTTACCTTCTCCTCCTGACTAGTTTTGACAGTACTGAGTTGGGGGAGCTCAGCCTCCGGTTTGGATACATGGTTGCATCTCTCACATATATTTGTATTTATTGGGGGGAGTTGTGGGTTGTCTGTGTACTTGGGCCAGGTGTCACATTGCCTCTGGATTCACAGATTCTACTTGTTGTGGCTGGCCTTAGTGGATTGTATGTGTGGACATATTTTATTGCCATACTACTGATCAGTGATTACTTCCCTTTTTATGTTTGCGCTATCATGTAGTAGCTTCTTCATTCTCTTGCATGGTTTGGTAATGGTTAGAGTCCAGCATGCCAGATTCCTGCGTGTATGGCATTGTGTCTTGTTGTTATTTGTGATTGCATACTCCAAGCATTCCTGGCTGTGTTCATGGAATGCCTGTATAACATGTTCTGTGGTGTGTCCCATATTCTGCACTTGCACAGGGCCTTTCGTGGATTCCACATCAGTTTGGAGGGGTGCAACCTATGCTTTACACATGTTTTTCACTGTGGTTTTCTGGCCAGAGACTGTGGTCAAGATGTGTATATCCAGTGTGATTTCTCTATGGTCTGGTCTTACCAGTGAGGGATACACTTCTCATCTTGCCATCCAGTACACATGTTGCTGATTATGACATCCAGTATGCTTACCCCTCTTGTGGGAGTGGTACGTTGTTCCTGGGCATTTTGGTTTATGGACTCTGGGAACTTTTCTCCTACTGTGTTGGTGCTAGTATAATGCTCCCAGTGTATGTCTGGGTATTTTCAGTCAAGCAATATAATGTGGTTTGGGGGGCTTGATATATTCATGTATTCCAACATAGGTCAGGTGCAGTTCCTGGTATTAGGACAGTAGTCTGCAGCAGGCTATATACTGGGAGGCGGTTTTAGCCATTGGTATTTGACCATGTCTAATCCATGCTGCTTCTTGTTGTGGTACCAACATGGGGGTGTGGTTATCCTTGACATTTATTGCTAGTCACCCTCCTTTTGTAGCTTGTTCCATGTTTTGTGGCTGTACAGCACAGTATGAGGTGTAACCTGGTAGTGTTAGGGTGCTGATGTGAGCCTTGACCCAGTTTTCTATTACAGGACTGATATCAACATTCTCCATACTGTGTGCGTTTACACTGCACACATCTTGCTGTTTAGACTTCTGGCATTGGGTAGCATTACGTATATGCGTGCAGTCTATTGCACCCACTACCTCAGGGTATTCCGCTATTTGCTGGAAGAGACGCATATTGCTGGCCAATACCTCACGGGCATTGGGGAAATATACATGATCACCGACATGTGCTGACATGGCATCCAGGAAATGGTGCAGTACCCTGGAGGCTGATGCCTGTGATATCCCCATCATATCACCAGTTGGTCTTTGGAAGGTACCTGTTGCTAGTATTCTTAGGCCAACACATACCTTGGTTTCCACTTGGATGGGTTCCCCTCTGTTGGTTCTGTGTGTGAGGTGTGGCCTGCACAGCTCAACTATTTGCTGCAGGAGCTCTCTGTCCACTCTATAGCGCTCTACTATCTCCAGCTCATGTAACCCATGGTAGGTGACCCTGGGCCTGTACACTCTTCTCCGTCTCCTCACTGTGGGTTGTCTGGCACCATCTGCATTGTCACCACCCTCAGCAAGTCGCCTATGTCTCATTATGACAGCAATGGCAGCCCCTAACATTTCTGCTCTGAGTTCAGCTTTTTCAGTTTTCACTTCTAATAGCTTACTCATGTCTTGCAGTGTCTCTTGAGAGAAACATCCTGCACTGCTGTTTGCAGAGTTTTAAGTGCTGGGCTGGGATACTATTCTGCCTGTGTAATTGCCTGCTTCTAATTGTTTTCACCTGCTAGCTCCAGCAGTATTCCCTGCTAGCTTCCTACTAATTCTGTTGCTTCCTTTTCCGTTTCTGTTTCCTCAGGGGGGAGCAGCGTGCATACCAGCAGAAACACGCTCACAGTGGCTTACACGCGCACACACATGCTTACACGGTTCAGGATCTGCCTATTCGGGTTAAAACACGCGCACACCAGCGCAAACAGTGTTAAACATCTACCAACATGCTCCCACATGCTCAGTCTGCCTTACACGCGCGCACACTGCCCTACTCGTGGTTCATGGTGCGCACACGTGCGCATGCATGCCCAGCAAGAAACTTTGGTGTAAGTAACAGTGTACACCTTCCATTTCTTGACTTTCCCATGCTTATCTTGTGGCACTCCTCTTTCCCTGATCTGTGTCTGTCATCTGTCATGTTACACTGACCTCCAATGAACTGCATTTCTTTCTACCATTCCCCCGTGTGATGTCACCTATCTCCTACTCTATTCCTCCCCCTTATGTATCTCTTACACTACTCAGACTGTGCTCATTTGCTATGTGACTGTGGGATTCAGTATCCTAACCCTCATTTACATGAGATTGCCTACTAATGCTTAGTTACATGTCTTAGACTCAGCTTCCCCCCTTAGCAACCACTACACGGTGGCCATGTTGTTTTTGGTCTGCTGGTCCCTGCATTGTCATTCCATGTATTGCATAAAACCCACATTTGTGGGTTTATAACCTTCATTTTTATGTTTTATACAGCGCAACCCGTTTGCGCGGGGCTGCGCTGCGTTTAAACATTGGCGATCGCCGAAAAAAAAAATTATATTTTTATAATTTTTGCATCGGGTTACCTTGCTGCCTGACACATATGCACCCTTTATTTGGAGCTGACATGGCTCCATTGTGATTTTTGCAGAAACGTACTCAGTTGTCAACTGAGTACATTTCTGCAGCTAAAACGTCTCTTACACGGGGTGGTTTCTGCTTCGTGGATCGCTAATATACCTCATTTGCATACCTTTCGGCTGCAAGTGAGGTATTTAGCATATCCACGCCCAGTCCATGTAAGAGACGTTTTAGCTGGTCTCTTACACGGAATTTCGGGCTGTTCCTGGATCACAAGTCTTGTATGGAGTGTTACACATCTCTTACACTCCGTGCAAGCCTTCGTGAATCCTGCCCTGTGTCTAAATATCAGATAAGTAAAAAAAGTTTTCAAGCAATCCAAACAATAGAAAAGCCCAGAATTTAGCCTGACCTTTAACTACAAATCCAATAATGTGTTCCACAAAGTACATTTCTGATGTTGCAATGAAATGTGAAAATAATGAAATGTGTCACTGTAAAGCACTTCTTGCTTTGGTCATTCCCACATATACCCATTGATTACATTTTAATTACTGTAAATTTTTTTTCTTTATCATATATTTTCTTCGAATACCTTTTCCTTTGCTCTCTGCTTGGCAGCATGCAAAAATGGTTTACTGCCTACGGAAAAAGTGAACATGTTAATTTAAGCTGTCTTAAGTAGCACAAACAAGCCTGGCTGCATTGTGCACTTGGCAGCACTCTGGATAGTAGTCAGTAAAGAAAGTATACCTTTCATGTTACTTTCTGTGTGGCACAAGGGGTCTCTATTATGTTGTCGAAAGATGTGTTCAGTGAACACATCTTCATCGACACATAAACATCGAACCCAGTAGTTGCTGAACGGCCACTTCAGTGACTTTTTTTCCCAGGGGAAAAAATGCTTGGCTATCATCAGGGATTTGTCCTTTTTCCCACTATAGTGCGATCTCGTAGTTAGGATATTTAGTTGAGGGGGTGGGTGGCAAAGCCCCCACTATGTAGAGTTTGAATGTTTATTTAGTGTTTCTTCGGCCAAGCGATTTTTTTTCCTGGGGAAAAAAATCACTGACGTGGCCATTCGGCGATTACTGGGTTCAATGTTTATGTGTCGATGAAGACGTGTTCGATGAACACATCTTTCGACAACATAACATAGACCCAGCACAAGGTGTGAGTGAAGTGAATTGAGAAAAATAAGGCACATGATGCATTGTTCAAATCCTGTTTAGACATCATATTGCAATTACTCACAATGCACTTTTTTTTCCATTTTAAGTTGCATCTACTCTCCACTTGGCAGCATGCAAACATGGTTCACTACTGACGGAATAAAATGAAAAATTTACTTTAGGATGCCTTATGTAGTGCAAGGATGCCAGGCAATGGTGAAGTTTCCAAAGCACTCTGGACAGTACTGAGTGGGGAAAACCACCCCTCAGAAATCTGTCTCTGTGGTATAAGGTGTAAGCGCAGTGAGCTTAAATGTAAAACACAAATGATTAAGAAGAGTTTGAATCCACCTAATGTTTACATTTACAAAGAGTGTGAGAATCACATTTCTCACAACATTTTGGTTAGGGTTGTAACAGTAAAGAAAAAGGATATTGGTAAACATGTTTTTGAAAGCAATTTATCAGTAATGCTTGCATAAGTAGACTTTTCTATTTAGCAGATATCATTAATGTTTCATATAAAACCTCAAGCTAATGTGTTTTCAACTTCTTATTCATGGCAATGATCATCCATCCATCCATCCATCCATCCATCCATCCATCCATCCATCCATTCATCCACAACCTCTTTCCCACTTTTGCACATGGCCCCAGAGTGTCATGTCAATAGCGATAATCATAAAATTCACCTGCATAGTGTCTTTTTTTAAGCAATGACAACCTGAAAGTACTTCCAACATAGCAAATCAAAACCAAGAAAATCTAAAGGTATTACTGCTTAGTGCTAGGGCTCTGAACAAAAAACTTCACTCTCTAGAAGGTCTCATCACCCTAGAGAATGTTGACATATGTGTGGTCACTGAGACATGGTTTAAAGCCACAAAGAGCACACTAACAGTGCAAGGTTGTAATGCCTTCCACATATTTTTAGACCTGCTGCTTCACAGACAGTGATGAATGGTGAAGGTGTCTCTGTTTACATAAAAAATAAATATACTTCAAGGCTAGTCAAACAGGACAATGCACTTGAGCTGCTCCATGTTCAAATCACCTTATGCAAAATCCAATACGACTACCTTGCAAGCTATAGTCCCCCCTCCATGACCCAGGAAGCCCATACCATGTATTTAAACTTATTAGAGCCACTAACCATCCAACCCAACACCATATTCATGGGTGACTTTAATAACACTACTATTAACTGGGAACCCTGTATGACACCAAATGTACAGTCACAGAGATTCCTGGATTTTGAAAAATGCAAACCCCCTGGACAAGATATTCAATACACCAACCAAGGGTTCAACCATACTGGATCTGGTCCTCACTAATATGGGAGAATGCTGCGCACCCCCTACTGTAATGTCTTTCCTGGTAAGGTCAGACCACAAAATGGTCTCCTTTGAAGTAAAAATAAAACATGTACCCTCAGCTAAATCTGGAATCTTCAGGAACTACTCTAAGGCTAACCTCCTGCCATTCAGTGATAACCTAGCAAGATTTCAAACCCCCACAAACCCTGAGAACACTGCTGCCTATGCAGAACTGTTCACAGAAACACTGTAAAAGCATGTTAATAGCTCCACAAAGGCAGATGTACACACCAAGAAGAAGTTCATAGGTTCATAGGTAAGTACTTTCGCCTCCCCATTAGATTAGTAACCTGGGCCTCTGTCAACAGGGCTCCTGAAGTGATCCCAGGGTAGAACTTACGATTACCCATCCACTCATCAAGATTTCTCTTGAAGAGGGTCAGAGAGGAGCTCTGTCGAATATGGATTGGGATTCTATTCCAGAGTGAGGGGAGTCACTGGGACAGGAATCTAGCCTCCAGCATGTCCTGTTTATTGTTGTACATAGGTTCAAGTCGCTAGAAAGAGTGGTTCTTAGGGATCTCATTTTTTTGAGGTGAAGCATGTCCATTAGTTCAGGGTTTGACATGGCGCTATAGGTCAGACATTGGTCACCTCTGAGCAGACGGTAAGCGACTGAGAAGAGCTGGAGTTTTTTTAGTTGTGCTTCATAGGGTAATTGTTTAAGGCCCTTAATCTTCTTAGTGAGGTAATTCTGTGGTCTTTCTAGTTGTTGCAGGTGTCCAGTGAGATACATCCCAAATGGGGCATTGTACTCTATTATGGGCCTAATGAGTGAGGAGTAAAGGGGCACAATCACCTCCATGGATCTGGATGAGAAACCCTTTGTGATCAGGTGTGCCACATAGAAGGATTTCCTGACCATTTTGGCTATGTGGTTATCAAAGGAGAGCATGATATCTACTTGGGTACCCAGGTCCCTAATTACTTCTTCTGTACTTAGTGGATTCCCTTCTATGTGGTAGTTTGTAGGTACTTTCTTTTTCCCAAATGGGATTACTATGCATTTTTTGGCATTTAGCTTGAGGCCGTGACTTTGACACCAGGTGTTTGTCTCTGTGAGACCCTTTTGCAGGATGTCTGTGTCAGCTGGAGAGTCAATTATTGCACCCAATTTACAGTCATCTGTGAACTTGGTTAGCCACAGTCCCTCCGCCTTTGCCTGTACTTCGGAGAAATATATACCGAACAGGAGGAGTCCCAGGACTGAGCCCTGTGGGACTCCGCTTGTGACTGGTTTAGAGTGAGACATGGCGCCTGCCACTCTTACCATGTGGGTTCTGTCTGAGAGCCAATTGGCAACCCATCTCATGACATAAGGGTTGATATTTAAGCTGGTGAGTTTGTCTATGACTCCTGATTGTGGGATGGTGTCAAACGCCTTTGCGTGGTCCAGATATGCTGTGTGGGCCACCTTCCCTTCATCTATGGCCTCGGTGACTGTTTCGAAGAAGTCAACCAAGTTCAGGAGGCAAGATCTGTCTTTAACAAAGCCGAACTGGGTGGGGTCCAGTGTCTGGAGGTTCCCAATGAGCTCCATGATAATGCGTTCCATGGCTTTGCAGACCAAGCTAGTCAAGCTTATAGGTCGATAGTTCCCAGGGTCAGTTGTGGCACCACCTTTGTGGAGTGGTACGACTGCTGCTGTATGCCATTCTTTGGGTACATAGCCTGTAGAGAGGCTGAGTTTGAATAGTTATTTGAGATGGGGGGTTAGTTCATTTTGAAGCTCATGTAAGACACAACCTGGGATAGCATCTGGTCCCATTGATGCTGTGTTTTTGGCCTTTGCAAGGGCTGTCTTTACTTGTGTGTCTGAGATATCTGGAGCGCAACATTCTTCTGGGATGGGTGCTAGCCCCTTTGGTGGAGGGGGTGGTGAAGTTTGCACTGAACTTGTCAGCCAGGATGTTGGCAATGTCGGTTGATTCAGTGTATTTATGGCCATTATGCACTAGCTCGGAGCATATCTGAGAATTTGCCCCTAGACTCTTGACATAGTTAAAGAAGGCCTTGTGGTTATCCTTAGAGTCATTGGCTATTTTTCTTTCGAAGTTGGCCTTGGATGATTTAATGAGGGAGCGCAGTTTTTTACTGATGTTAATCAGAGATGCCTTCTTATTTTGGTATTTCGTTCTATCTTGCAGGAGTTTCCTCCTTCTGTTGTAAAGTTTATTTATGGCCGGGGTCCACCAGACTGGCTTCCTCTTTTTTGAGGAGTTGGTCTTGGTTTTACTTGGGATGGCTCTGTCCATGCATTCTTGAAGGTGTTCATAGAATGCACTTGTAAAGGATTCTGCCGATGGTACAGAACTAACTCAAAAACAAGTCACCCTGGTGGAATCACAAAATCAATAGGCTGTATAACAGGAGGAAGAAAATCAGTCATGGCAAAATTAGGAGGTGCAGCACCCAGCAGGATAAAAACACTCTCATCAAACTAAACAAACAACTCAGAGAACAAATAAAGTATACCAAAGCCAAACTTGTGGTAAGTTTGGCCTCCCAGGCCAAGGACAACCACAAACCATTCTTTAGCTATGTCTACAACCTCAAAGGCAATACATAATTGTGTATAGAGCTCATTGTAAATGGAGACTCCTATAATGAGCCAGAAGATATAGCAAACCTCCCGGCTGATAAAATCAGCTCCAACTTTACCCTCCCCCCCTCAACCTTGCCTCAGTAAATACCATCAAATATAGTTCCCCTACTATCACTAGGGAACAGGTCCTTATTGCTCTCTCTAAGAACAAGAACACTGCATCAATGGGTCCAGATAATATCCCAGGATACCTTCTAAATAGCATGAAACATGACCTATCAGGGCCTCTGAAATTACTATTTATCCATAGTCTCCAAACAGGCTTCATGCCTCGTGAATGGGGAACAGCAACAGTCATCCCTCTGCACAAAGGTGGGCCATCTACAGACCATGGAAACTACAGACCCATAAGTTTCACTAGTCTTATATGTAAAACCATGGAAAGAATTATCATGGAAATGATCAACAGAGATATAGTAAACCTCCAGACACTGGACCCAACCCAGTTTGGTTTCATCAAGAGCAGATCATGCCTACTTAACCTGTTGAACTTCTTGAGAAAGGAACCAAAGCAATGGATGAGGGAAAAATGTTCACACTGCCTACCTTGACCTGGATAAGGCATTTGACACAATACCCCACTTGGGCATTGTTGACAAACTCAACAGGTTAGATACAAACTAGTACATCACCAAGTGTATAGCTAACTGAGTCACAGACAGGACCTAGGAAGTTAGAAATGGGGAGTCCACCTCTACAAGGAGGCCAGTCGCAAGTTGAGTCTCTCAAGGATCAGTCCTTGGATGGCTTCTTTCTGGCATTTACTCTCAGAAGTCAAGGCCAATGTCAGTGGTCTCTGGTTGATTAAATTTGCAGATGATTGCAAATTAGGAGCTGTCATTGAATCCCACACTGACACAGATGTTTTCTAGGAGGGGCTGGCACAGACACATAACTGGTGCCAGAGCCATGGACTAAAACTGAATGCCAAGAAATGCATAATAGTATCCTTTGGGAGTCATCCATTCCTGGTAACTATCATATTGACAACACACCCCTTAGCATTGACCCAGTAGTCAGGGACTTAGGGACACACAGAGATAGTAATCTAGTCTTTGATCATCACATATCTACAGTGGTGAGGAAATTATTCTATGTTGCACAGCTTATAAACAAAGATATGGCATCTAAGTCAAAGCAAGTCATTGTTCCACTGTATTTGGCATTCTTTAGACCTATCATTGAGTGCAATGCCCCCTTTGGTATGTACCTAACCAGGCGTATCCAAGAACTGGAATGACCACAGAGGTTTCTCACTAAAAGAATACAGGGCACAAGTAAAATATCCTATGCAGACCATCTCAAGGCCCTGTCGCTGTATTCTGTCTCCTACAGGTTTTTGAGGGAAGATCTATGCCTGACATACAGGGCATTGCCAGATCTCACTCTGATGGACCTCCTGCATATCCGCAAAACAAACAGCACCAGAATTACCTGTTCTAAAGATTTAAATCTTGCCTGTGATATAAATAGGACCTGCTGAAGAGATAGGTATGTATAACAGAGATTTCCCCCATCTCTGGAACAGGCTGTCCATCCAAGTGAAGCACAGTTCCTCCCTAAACCAATTCAAGTGCAAATTGGACAATTCGATGGGGAACAAGAAAATTCATCCCAGGTTTGGCACCTATGTCTCTACTGGACACAGGCAACCTGTAAATGGTCCATCTGCCAAGCCCCTGCTTACAATTATCAAGGATACTTGTCAGAGATTTGGGATGCATGGCTAGGCTTAAAAAAGCCCTTGTGGTCATTGGACTAGTAAACACCTATGAAACTATGAAACTAGGAACCTATGAGTCTATATGCATGATGTGGGAGATTGGCATAATGGTTATGGGTGTTAAGCTTGCAGACACAATGTACATGGCTTGAGTCTCACATGGGGTAATTGGCTAGGCTGAAAATGGCCCACAAGAACAAGTAGCCTAGTAATAATCTATGAATTGATGGGAACAACACTTTTGTTATAATCATCAGGACTCATCACATATCACAACTGTGTGTTTGGGACAGCTGTGTCTTGTGAAATATATATGTAACAACCCCCAAACTGTATTACTCAGCTCATTCAACGACATCCATCTGAAATATCTTTACAAACTGAGGTACTGACCTTTACATAGGAATACAGTCCCAGGACTAATTACAATCACACTCATATAGCTCTCTCTGAAGTGTACCTCCATTCATTCTGAAGTTAGTATATGTTTTATTTCCATGCTTGAAAAGTAGTTCTCCTGTGACAATGACAATAAGCTATGTTTCAATTTTTGCATGCTTTAACCCATGAGTTTGATTCCCAGCTGGCACAACAATACTTTAACACCGTGTAAAAGCCCTAACATTACAAAATGTCACAATTCATTCTCTTTCTCTTTCCAAATGACAAGCAGCCATTACAAATTCCATTGTTGGACATTGGAACCTGTGTCAGTGGGTTATGCATCACACATGGCAACGCTCAATACCATGTTTCAGACCTTTACAGCTATGTGATGAAAGTAGTGCCAATGTGTCTGCCATAGAATCCATCAGTTTTCAATTGTGCAAATGCAGTTGGCAAGGCTGTGTTTGTGTGCACAACCAGTTACCAGTTAGCTCTGAATTGGCAGCAATTCAGACAGCTTTTATTAGCTTGACTTTTGCAGACATGGCCGGTGAGGGAGAGAATGGTGGTAAAGTTAGATCACAAAGGTAGTGTTTTAAGGACTCCAGAATATTTGTGCACTCGTAGTGAAGTGCTACAGACATAGACTGCTACAAGTGGATTATACCAGGTCTCTGTTTAAGGTTCAGTGAGGCTTGAACTAGATTAGCCAAAGATGTCTTCAGTGCAATGGACATTCCATGCACTGGGGAACAACGTTGATACCACTTTGGTGATCATAAGAAGTGCAAACAGGACCTCCTAAACTGATGAGAGACTGAATTTAGGACTGGGAACACCCCTCAGTTGTGTATGTATACTGATCCATCACGTGTCTAAGATACAGCATTAATAATCTAGCCAGCCAATGCAATGTCTTTCAGTTTTTCCCGGTTAGGGGCCACCACAATGAATCACTGGTCTGCAGATTGATTGGCACTGGTGTATTTATGGTGTTGAGTTGCCAGCCTGGCGCCAAATCTAGCCAGCCAATTCAGGAGATTAACTTGCCTCAGAGAAGTACATGGCAACCACAAGTCTGACTCATGTTCAAATCCAAGCCAGAAATGTCTCTTCATTCCTTTAATCACTACCATGTTGAGCAGGCATTCTCAACCTTCATCTTAAGCATGCATGCCTTCCTTAAGAACTGTCACTGTTTGACTTAGGCAATGAGAATGGCAGTTTAATTATATGTGGGGGGCTCAATATCCAGAAGAACCAGCTACCTTTCATTACTGCAAAAGTATTTATAGGTTCATAGGTAGGTGCTAGGCTAGTGGCCCCAGGGTCTATATAAGTCTAGCCAAATGATATCCTGGCTTTCGCCACCCAAGAAAATTATTTTCCTGTGCCCCTGTCAAGCAGCGCCACAGAAGTGATCCCCGGGGTAAATTTCCTATTTCCCATCCAATCATCAAGATTTTTCTTGAAGAGTGCTAATGAGGAGTTTTGTTTGATATAGATAGGTAGTTTATTCCAGAGTATGGGAAGTCTCTGGGACAGGAATCTATCCCTCCAGCATGTTCTGTTTATTGTGGTGACAAGGTTTAGGTTCTTAGAGTGTGTAGCTTGGAGGGACTGCGATTTATTTAAGTGGAGCATGTCCAACAGCTCTGGGTTTGACATAGCTTTGTATGTTAGGCAGAGATCGCCTCTGAGTAGGCAATATGCGACGGAGT
The DNA here is from genome assembly GCF_019279795.1 of Protopterus annectens. Lineage (NCBI taxonomy): Eukaryota > Metazoa > Chordata > Ceratodontiformes > Protopteridae > Protopterus > Protopterus annectens. The sequence goes on along the minus strand of NC_056733.1, from coordinate 994,930,665 downwards.
AAAGCTGGAGTTTTTTGAGACGGTCTGCGTAGGGCATCTGTTTGAGGCTGACAATCCTCTTTGTGAGGTATTTTTGTGGTTTTTCCAGTTGTTGTAGATGTCTTGTGAGGTACATACCAAAAGGGGCATTGTACTCTATAATGGCTCTAATGAGTGATGTGTAGAGGGGACCTCTTTTTTCCTGAATGAGAAACCTTTTGTGATGAGGTGTGCCATGTAAAATATTATGTAAAATATTGAAAACAATAAAATATTGCAGGACGAATCCAATAATGGTAACTGCTATTATTACATTTGAATGCATATTTCCTATCCATCCTAGGGAAATAAAGGCTGTTCTTTGTTATATCATAGCAGTGAGATTCATTTATTTTATGGCATATTGATAACTTTGCATCATATATGGATGTGGCAAAGGGATAAAACAGTTTACTGAAAAAATACAGTACTATGACATACCATGTATCTAATTATCTTGTTTTTGGCTTCCATCACCCTCTCTCTATATTTTTTATTTTTTAGGGGGGGTTACAATTTATTAACAGTCTGCTTTTTGCATATCTTGCTGCTGAAAAATAAATGACCAAAAGCACAGATATGTCAGCTAGCCACTATGGTTTGGCCCACCATACCTGCAGAGCTGGCAGCACAGGTACCCAGAACTTATGGTTCATAACCTGTCTTGCCTCCACAGCCCCTGCCCAACCTGCAGCAACTGTGTCAGGCAGCTCTGCCCAACCTGCTGGTAGAGTGGTACCTCACAGGAGCAATATCAGTGGAGGTGGCAATTTTGTCACCAGGCAGAAGTGGACAGGGCTGGTGAAGGATATCATGGAGAGGGGCCTTAGTACACATATCGGAAGGGCTGAAAGGATTGAAAAGGTCTGTGTCAGATTGCAAAGATGATGTCACATCTTGCACTGACCCAGCAAGGTGCTGCAGGAGACAGTGATGACAGTTCTGAGAGTGAGGACTAGATTCTCATGCTGGACATGGACGTACCTCTGATGTCCTGTACCTATCCCCAATCATAGTGTCCCCAATCTTTTTTCTCCATTGCCATTCCTATCTGTGTTGCACATGCTTCCTAACCTACTCTACCTACCTGATCCTATCATTTCTAAGCACCATTTCCAGCATTTCTCTCCCTCCCAAAAAAAATAAAAAATGAGAACCTGTCCCACCAAAAAAATATGCCTCATCCATTTCGCTGATGTGTCATCTTGACCCACTTGATTTGATCCAACTGGACATATAATATTCTGTCATGTATCCCTGGGGTGGTGACTCTCCAATGTCATGAAATTGTGTGTACAATTGTACATCCTACAAATAAGTGAATCGCTATGGTGCTCTCCCATGACACTCCTGCACATTCCTCTTCACTTTCCTTTGTGTCCTACCCTCTTCTTGCTAACCCCATTTTCACCACTGTCCTATCCACCCCTTTGTAACATCTTTAATCTAGTCAAAAATAGATTCACACACAATACACATGGCCAGAAATGGCCCATGGAAAAGGCTTCATTTTATGTTCTCTGCATTTGCATGGATGTTGGCATAATGAAGCAATGCTGACTGACAGTGAATGCTGTTTAACTTCTTATTGCAAAAGCTGATGATTTCAATTTAATCCATAGTCGTCATATTAACTTCATGCAAATGTGCTTAGTTTTTCTTTCTTGTGAGAATACATAGTAGAGGCAAACTAAACTCAGTATTGTGAAACAGTTAATGTAGCAGTTCTTAGGCTGCTGGATGTAATGAAATAGGAGTTCTTATGTGGCTTGCCGAGATAGTTATTCAATTTGTTGATTAATGCTTTTGCATAGTGTAATGGGTTCATGGGTTCAATTAGAGCTGTAGGTCAATGCCTTAAATCTTGGCATCTCATATTACTTTCACATATTTAACTTCAAACCTCTGTATTGCTCTCCATATACAACATTTCATTAACATAACACTGAAATAGTGCAGCAAGACATCTTTTGCCAGCTCCATCACTGTTTTTCTGCAGTGCACTGTGTTATGTATGACTTGCATCTTTGTCTTGGCAATACACATAGTGCAAGTATGAGACAATACAAGGGTGCAATCAATGCAAAATTGCAGCAACAAAAGGAAAAGTTACTCAGCCTTATCCTGCTTATGTCTTCATGTTGGTTGCTCTCTCCTACCCTTGCTTTCTCCCTGTAGCAGCACATTATTGTACAGAGCATGACAGTGTAATGATCATTTAATAAGTGAGAGCAACATGTTATATGCATGTTCCTACATATCACACAAAAATTGTATCCCTCTCTGCATCTGTCTCTCTCTCTCTCTCTGTTCACTCCTTCTGTTTCAGTAAGTTGTCACTGTGCTTCAGTTGCATTATTTAAAAATTATAAGGTAGAAATCCTTTACTGACATGATGAGATAATGCTCACATGTATAAATAGCATTTTCGATGACTTTCAAGGGTTCTAATCCAGCCATTAAGTGCCACTGACTGTTTTTGGTGCGCTATTTTATGTGTTCCTGTTGGTTGCATATTGTTATAAGCCAGCATTTTCCTTCTTCTGTCATAAGCTACATTGTTCCTGCCTCTATGTCACCCTGTCAATGCATCTTTCATGTTCTGGATCATTATTCTTCCACCTCTGATTGTGCACAAAGTCTGGAGACAGGCAATAAATGCAACTAAGGCTAAGTACACTGCTTATGGCAATATCTTGGGTTTTACTGCCTTAGGCCACATTACTCAGCTGTGCTTCAGCTAAATGTCTTTTCAACAAGCTGAAGAGTCGGATGCACAGATTACAGTAGTCAGTAGGGTAATAAAGATGAATAAATACATTCATGTTTCCTGACATCTGCTGTCAAATGTGAACTATCAAAAGTAGGACTTCCTACGTAGTGTGCTTTGATAATACTCAGGTATAAATGTTTTTCTTGCAAAGCTCTAAAGGTTCCAATCCAAACAGATGAAAAAATATTCCAGGATGTTTTGTCTGCCTCCTGTGGTTGGAAATGATGGCAACACCTTTTTTAACACGTCATTATTATGTTGGTGAATCCTGTCTTGCACTGATTTACACATATGTCAGCACAGGACAACACAGACTACTGCTAATTCCCATTTTAAATTCAACACTACAAGATATGATTACAAGTGCACTTACACTTTGCCATCAGTGGTACAGTTCAACTTGGCAGCACAGCATTCAAAGACTAACAACCCCCCCCCCCACATAATTATTGTTTTAGGTTGCACATTGTTTGTATATCTGTATTACTTTTGTCAACAGGTAATCTTGATATCAGAATTATGTTGACTCTGTTAATTCAGTTGTTTAATGTATCCTCTACTGTGTTTACAACTGCAAGTTTGTTACAAGCTTAGTTAACCTCTTCTCACATAATCCATCACTGTTTTTCTGCAGTGCACTCTCCTATGTATACTTTTTATGTTTGTCTTGGCAATGTGCATAGTGCAAGCAGGAGACAACACAAGTGTGCAGTCATCCCAATATGAAGTCACAGGAAAGTTTGATTGATAACCCACTAGTGTACAGCACTAAATGTCTGTGGCATCCCATAGTATGAAACATGTCAGTATCCCTCACAGTAATGAACTGTACATGATGGGCAGTATCTAACTTTTACTAGAAGAGTATGTAATTACATGTGACAATCATAGTCATATTACATTGTCCTGTGCACACATATGCATCTGTTGCACAGCCTGTAATGCATAGTATCCTCTGTCCCAAACACCAAATTCAGTATTTCACATTGTTAAACTCAGTCTTTTCCTGTGGTGCTTGTGACTAATGTAATGCACTCTACATTGTATAAACAGAGAGGTAGGATGTTTGATGTTCCTCATGGGAAAATCGTGAGAGTGTGTGATGAATGGTGCTGTATCCACTTTCCCTGAGAAGACTACATTTAGCTCTTCAGACATCTTCATTATCCAACTTTTACTGAAACGTCCTCTGTGAAACACAGTGATGAGGTCATCCTGACAAAAGTATACTCTCTCCCTTTAAGAGTCACACCTCTCTTGTGGTGCTTGGAACTAATACAGTGCTTTCTAGATTGTGTAACTATATAGATAGGAGATTCAATGGTGAACATGAAAAATGTATGTGCATGTCTTTGTGAGTCTATGCAATGAATGGTGCTGCATCCATTTCCCCTGAGAAAAAATTAATTTAACTCTTCACACAGCTCCCTCCCTTATCTCAATTTTTATTAAAACATACTCTAGGAAACAAACTGATGAGATCATCCTGAGAAAGGGGCACTCTCGCCCCTTATGAGTCAGACTTCTCTCGTGGTGCTTGTGACTAATACAGTGCTCTCTAAATGGTATAACTAGATAGGTAGGAGGTTTAATACCCAACACGGCAAATGTGTGTGTGTGTGTGTGTGTGTGTGTGTGTGTGTGTGTGTGTGTGTGTGTGTGTGTGTGTGTGTGTGTGTGTGTGTGTGTGTGTGAGTGTGTGTGTGTGTGTGTGTGTGTAACGCTTAGTACTGTATCCACTTCACCTGAGATGATTATATTTAACACTTCACACGGCTCCCTTATCCCATTTTTTACTGATACATACTGTATGCAACTCACCGATATGGTCATCCTGACAAAAATGCACTCTTTCCCCTAAGAGTTAGACTTCTCCTGTGGTGGTTGCTGCTAATACAGTGCTCTCCAGATTGTGTAACTAGATAGATGGGAGGTTTAATGCTCAAGCCAAAAGGACAAACCACGACTTTAAAAATAAATAAAGGCAATAGGTATTCACCAGACAAATTTATTATATTATGAGTGCTTTCGAATGCAACAATATGCAAACTTCATCAGACAAAAAATAAAAGAACAATTGGGTTTAAATAAACCTCCGAAGATGACATCATCATTCATTGACTATAAATTAAAGATATATCCCTTCCTGGTATCATATAAAATATATAAATGTATAAATTCATTTATAGTCATAAAATAATATGATGTAATATAATATAATATAAAACAACTTATAAAATCTGGCAATATTATTACCATCCAAGAGTTTGCTGTTAACGTCTTTCCAACAACTTTAATTTAAGCAGACATTTTAAAGAACTTAGTTTGTTCAAACCTGGGAACATATATGCATTAGTCAGCACTTGCCACCATAACTCCCTCAATTCTAATCTAAGGGACCAAGGACCTCCTCTAACATTCTCCTTAACCTGTTCAATCACTAAAAACAGAAAAAAAGTGGTCAGTGTTTTCAATTATATGGTTGGCTAAGGTGTTAGTGGGATCCCTTTTAGAAATACTGTACTGGTGCTCGTAAATTCTTTGTTTTAAGTGCCTTTCAGTTTTACCAATATAAAACTGAGGGCACAGTTGGCATTCAGCAAGGTGCACAACACCGGAACTATTACAATTGTATCTTCCATTAATGGAATAGGTGCTGGTCCCCACTGTGAACTTATTGACACTTTAATATGTTTGCAATATTTACAACTCTCACATGTATACATTCACTCATTTTTATGAATAAATTGACTCCTCATCTCTACCATATTTTTAAGGTTACAACTCCGTCTATAAACAACTTTTGGGGCATCCGGTATCCTTTTCCTAAAATGAATGTCATCAGTCAAGATGATCCAGTTTTTATATAGAATGTCTTTCACAAATTTAACATCAAGGGAAAAGGGGGTACTAAATATCAGAGAGTAGTTGAAATCATTATTGTCATTCAAGGGACTACCATGTTGGACTGGTTCAGAAAAAATTCAGACTCCAGTAATTCTAACTTATTAAGAATGGGTTTAAACCACCCTGAGTCACGCTTGTTACTTATTTCAACAATTAATTCATCTGTTAACTAGAGTGGATGACCTCGAGCAAGAAACATTCTTTTAAGTGTTTCACATTCGCACAGAAAATCATACCTTAGGGTTGTTATACGGGTGGCCCTCACAAGTTGTCCCTTGACAACAGACCATTTCTGATGGTACGGGTGGGAGCTTTCAAAATGAAGGAAACAGTTGGAATAGGTTGGCTTATCATATATCTTAGCTGTGTAACAACTATTAGTCCTGTCTTTTTTTAGTAACACATCAAGAAAGGAAATGGTGTCAGTATCAAATTCATAGGTAAAACTCAAAAATGTAGTGAGCTCAGATAAAGTCCAAACAATATCTGCAGCATTATTACCATCCCCTTTAAACAGGACAAAAATATTGTCGAAATAGCGTGTGTACCAACAAACATATTCCTTAAATATGTCATGGTGAAATAGGATTTCATTCTCCCAGTAAGCCATAACACAATGTGCAAAGCTCCCACCATATGGAGAACCCATAGCAATTCCGGATGTTTGAAGATAAATGTCACCACCAAACAGAATATAATTATTGGCCAAAATAATGTCCAGTAAATACTCAATTAAATTAATCTCATCCCCTAATACTCCCAGTTTGTGTAAAAACTCACGAGTCCAAGAAATGCCCAAGGTTTGAGGGTTAACAGTATACAAGTCACGAACGTCGATGGTTAAAAAATTAAGCTCATCGTCATAATCCAGTCTGTTTAATGTCTCAAAGAAATTCCAAGAGTCACGACAAATTTGAGGCTGGCCAGTTAAATATTTCTTCAATTTCATGTCAACCACCTTAGCACAACTATAAGTAATACTATTTCAGCCATCAACAATAGGCTGAAAAGGTGGGTTGCTCAAGTCTTTGTGTAATTTAGGTAACCCAAAGATTACTGGTGTCACTGGGGAAGGGATGGTAAGATAGTTAAAGTTGTTTAAGTCAACCATAAGTTCAATAAATAAGTCATTCAACAGCCCCTTAATGCACTGATAGGCACTATGCAGTTGATTGTTAGAAGTTTTCTCATAGGTGTCAGCACATAATATGCTCAAAATTCTTTTTTGGTAGTCATCATCATTCATAAGAACCAAACCACCTCCCTTGTCCAGTTTAAGCACTCTAATGTTTGAGATCTTAACAACCTTAGTGCATCCATTTGTTATCAGAAATATTAATCCCAGCATGACTTTTACATTTAACGTGCCTTTTACACAAGTTCCGCAAATCTACTTCTCAGAGCTTCTCAAAAAGGAACAATGCATTATGTAGAGGTGGATTAAAAAGACTAGAAACATGACATTCAGTATTCAAACTGGTAATGATCCCCAGCAAACAATTGAGATTTAATTTACAAACAAAAGGTTTTAAATCAAGTATGGTTTCAGCAAGATTCATGTGTTTGGATGGTACAAATGATAAACCCCTGGATAGAATGTCAATTAAATCATGAGAAACCTCAACATCTGTAAAATTATCTATTTTAAAGTCACCTGTATCATTGAGGAGAATCCGTGGGTACATATATCGGCACTTAATCCATTAGAACCAGTTACTGCATGGGCCAAAATCATCTCCTATGCCAGTTGTTCTTTTTTGGCCGCTGAGAGTTGGGGTTGTTGCCTCTCAACCCAGCACTGTTTGCAGGTCTGCCATTCTGAAATCCTGAAACATTGGGGCTATTATTCCTTTCTTTTTGTTGGTTTACTATCCGCTGACTGTGTCTAGGTGAAGTAACAAAGCCGCTATTATGTCTGTTGGAACCGTGCAGAGCTACTGCTGATTCGGAAGACACTGTTAGATTAGAGCTCCTCCTCTCCCTATTGTTAAACGAATCAGAATCAGGAGGAGGTTGATTGACAATAGTGGGGACTAAGGGTGGCAACGTGTAAGCAGTCCCGTTGTTGTAGTCTCTTAGGGCCCTTTCAAGTTTTTTATTTTTCAAGCTTTTCATTTTCTCCACAGACTGCTCATTACTACTGAAAATACATATAAACTCTAAGTCAGCGTCATCCTTAATGATTTTTTTCTAGCTCCAATAGCTAATTTTTGAGACAGTCTGATTGCAGGCTGTAATGATGGACAAGCAGTGTTAAAAACTTGCAGCCTTGCTTGTCAAAAAGAACCAACAAATCTTTGTGGAATTGCGAGTTACTTATTAAGCCAGAAGGAAAACCCCATTGCCATAAACCCTTCGGAATATGAGGTCGGGCAATGCAGTCACGTAGATAAACGATCTCTAACTCAAGTTGTTTATACTTAAACAGCTTAGAGTCAAATTTCTTTAAATTCTTGACAATGTTACAGGTAGCAGGTTGGTGTCTAATAGTATTAGTTCCATTCAAAGCAACATTATTATGGGTCAAATGGTTCGACGTATTTAAACACTCAGACAGGGAGGCTGAAGTCTCATGTACGGATGCTTGTTGTACCTGAATTCCACCTTCAATAGCATGCAAATTGCTATTGTGAGAAGACGGACCATTAGGGTAGCCAATGGACCCACTCACAGTAGGAGGTTTAATGCTCAATGTGGAAAACTTGTGTGCAATACTTAGTGCTGTATACACTTTTCCTGAGGAGAATGCATTTAGATGTGCACACAGCCACCTTTTTCAGGTCCTGTCCTGCAAGGTAGGGCACTAATATATACCACTTATGATAGGAAAGCACTGTAAACACCTCAAGGGTGTTCTTCATGACATGACCAATATGCGTATTTCTGTGTCGTCCATTATTGGTATGCATCTCTCTCCTGACATATTCAGAAATGACATGTGGAATTGTTTATTATGTCATTCATTGCTCACAGGCATTACCATTTACCTATTCCCAAAAGAATTCTGCTCTCTGTCACATTAATTCAGCCAAACTTTTTTTATTACTGCTGTTGTTTTTCTTACACTGCACTGCTTAATGCCACATAAGGGCTTACATAAAGATTTCTTACTGTATGACATGCAGTCAGGCCATCAGAAATTGTGACTGGTCTTCTGTAACCACACTTTCTTGTGTGTTGGTGCTGTTGAATTGTTGTTATGTTATTGTTCTCTGTAATTCCATGTGGGCATTCCCAGTATAATGATGTCTGAGATGTTTACCAATTAGCCATGGAAAACTTGAAATTGTGTGATGTAATCTAATCTGTGTTGTCATATGTCACTTACTTATGTACGTGTACCATTAAGCATTTACATGACTATGCAACATTTGCTTTTCTGTTACATCTCATAGGTGAAAACCCCCCTTCATATGGGTGTCACTGACATTTCTTTGCAAAAATATGCCCATTTCTGATGTGCATGACATTGCAGCTGTAAGGTCCATTTGTTCTTATGTACACATGCTGTGGAGTAGAAGACAGCAGTAGTGTTATCTTGGGTACATAAATTCCCTGTTCATACATCTCACATGCAATAACTGCAGTCTATGCATTCATCCCATAATGTATCTTCTGTTCTTGCTGTTATCTCAACTCAGCATGTATATTATTACATTTTAACTCCTCTTTGTTACACTGTAGCTTTATATCCCCATCACATTCTTTGTTAGCATGTCCAGTTTTATTTATGTGCATAACACCGGTATTGTCATTGGCATTTTAATTATCTTTATACCATATGGCAGGATTTGTGCTAGAAATGTTTCTTTCACACTTCAACACATTTGCCTGCAGTATATGACTACACTCAATCCATTTCCCCTTCCCTATTAATTATTAAGCAGTGCAAACCATAATTATTTGTATATAATATTCCCCCGTTTCACTTTCCCGCCTTTATAATTCTTTCATGTTACTTGCCCCTTACATTTCAGGGATACAGCTCATGCTTTGTCTTAGCATTGTCTATAAAACAGCCATTTTGTTTACATTCTCTGCTCATGCTGGCCACGCAAAGATGCTTGCAAACATGTAGACGTGATGAGCAGCATGCATGTTCGATTAGCACTGCTGCTCGTCATGCTAACACGCTTACATCATGTAGGCTTAGTTGTCACCTATATGGTTGTTAATGAATCCCAGAGATAATGCACCTAGTAAGTTGCAAGATGAAGAAAAACTGTTAGAAAGAAAAACAGACTTAGTACAGTTAACTTTATAACCGCATATTTCCTTCAAGTCCCTCAGTATTCTACATATCTCAGGAATGGAGATTAATTGATTTAAGAAAAGAAAGATTAAGTCACCTACAAAAAGGAATAACTAGCTTTGGGAATCTAATGGAAAACTATTACAAGAGAGCTCAAGCAAAAATATTCTCATAGTAATAGCTAAGGGTTTGCTAGCCATAGCAAATCATAAAAATGCCAGGGGGTACCCTTGTAATACTCTCTTCCTTTTAGGAAATGTCTCACAAATAAAGATATCTGCTCTTATCAAGTCTTCAGAACCCTTACATAACACCCATAATATTCTGTACATGGACTTAAGTTCACCAAAATGAACAAGGTGTCAGAAAAATATGGGAACTAAATAGAAAAAAAGCCTTCTCAGCATTAATAGTCAAAAACACTCAGAAGCCTGATCCGTTTTTTATGAGGTACATCTATTTTGTTACATGAATATAGTCTGCAATATATATCCAACTTTGATAAACCCAGCCAGATCCCAATGAATTATATCAAGTGCGTGGGGTGTGAGCTAAGAAGCTTACCTGGACATGAATAATCTTTAGTAGAGGGAGAGAGGTCTACGGCTGTCTTGAGAAGATGAGTCCTTTCTTTGTTTCATTATGAGTGACAATAAGATTTGCTTCCATGTGGCGGGGTGTACCCCTCAGTTAGTACTACACTGCAGGTCTGTTAGACTACACACAACACTGAGGGGAAGGAGTATTTACTAATTGCAACAGCAGGCAGTTTTGCTTGGTAGATGGACTGAAATATACTTGATCACTTCTTCTTCAGTGACAAGATGCTCATGAGCCTCAAATCTTTCTGTGACAAGGGTTTGTGGGAGTAGAAAGGGAATACCAAGACAGCTGAACCCCAAAACTGTATTTGACATGGCTCAATTAGTATAATAAACATAGAAATGGGCCTGAATAAAGTCAGGGAATTTTTCCTAAGAATCAGTCAGTAGTAAGGGAGAATTTTAGTATGTTACTGATTTGCTTTGCCTCATAAGACATCGATGGAGCCTAGAGAAAACTTTGTAATGTTTATCCAAGACCATTTCTCTCTCTTAATGTTTATTAGATCTTGTATTTTAATTTGAGCTCAGCAATATGGATCTTCTGCTGGCTTAAGCAGGTAGAAGGTTTTATAGCTTGTGAAGGTGATATTCATTCTGTCAATATGCCAGGATAGGTTGCAGGTTGTCCACACACTGCTAGATGGAAAGTACAAATCAGCCTGCAGGTAGAATTTGCAAGCAATCCACTGAACATGAGAAAAATAAATAGCTTTCTTCTGAGCCTGCAACAATTCTTGTGTTAAGGACTTTAGAAGATACTTGAATTCAGAACATTTACCATGAATGGACAGTAGTCACCCTAGCAAGAGGGTAAAGCTCAAAAGGAGTAATTTGCCACTCTAATCTGATAAGAGGTGCTGCATCACAGACAGGACAGTCAAATATATAGTTTCCTTGAAGTTTAGACATATTCTAACCAGCTAGAGATGGGTTGACTAGGAAAGTAGTACTTATAGGGCCACCATATTTAAATGAGTTAACTACCCTTATGTCAAATAGACCCATTACAGTGGTCCAAGAAGTGATGAACTTAGATACAGCCGAGATTCAAAAAGGGGAAGTGGTTATATTGTCTGTACAAAATTTAAGGGAATTAACATTTCCCATTAAAATTAAGTGATCTCTTATATGGTATTGAAGGCAATTAAAATTAAAGATCCTTCAGGCCTCCTTGGTTCACATAACTGGGAGCAGATAGGTGAATGCAAAGGTTATTGTGATCCTGCAAATTCTCAAAATTGCTCACACAAAAGAAAGAGCCATCTAATGTGTTAAAGGTGCCAGGGAACATTTCACTCTCTAATGTGGGTCTCAGCAATAAAGACGCATCCCTACACCTGTCAGATGAATTTGCTAAAGATGCTATAAACTGGAAACCTCACCTTGCCAGTTTGTTCATAAATTAACAGGTTTATAGATATAAAAATGTGTAGGCAAACAGTCACTACTGCTCCAGAAATACACAGTCTAAACAGTCCAACGAAATAATCAGTAGAAAAAGAAATGACTGGTGTTAGGGCTGATAATATTATTGTTAAACTCAGAGCATAACTGTTACGAAGTCTTGGTATGTCCGTAGCACTTTATATGCAATAGCACTGTACCTTTGAAAAACAATTAATGGTACATAGGAAAGTCTCATAAATGTATAGCACCAAAATGTTATAATGCTATAGGCTTCAACAGTACCTTATTTGTCAAATAATCGCACACCAAGGCTGTATTCACATCTCCATAATGGTGTGCAGGTATGAAACAGAATGGCCCAAACAGTATTCACTTCTCCAAGCGTTTCCACAAGTAAGCTTCTCCAAGTAATAGTAACAGTATAATCCAACACGAAATACTTCCAGCACTTCTATCCTTACAATATTCGTTCTACGAATGCACCACACAAATGACTTATAATTAGCAAAGTGTTTTATTATAATAATAAAAAGAAATCGGCAAACAATTTTGGCTAGCGCTTTCACCTATTGGCTTCTTCAGGCCGTTAAATTAGTACTGGGAATGCAGACAATATATAACTTCAGGATTTCAAAATCCCTGATGTCACATCCTGTCCTATATTACAATACTTGATAGTATATTAATGTAATAGCGATACATAGTATCGCATCATCAATCATGTATTTCCACTCATTAAAACATTGTTTCTCCATTTAATACATAACTAAAAATAAAAATATTAATAATCCTATATGCTATATAAAATACACTAATTAAAATGAAGATATACTTGCTGATGTCATATCCTATTCTATGATTCGTTGTTTTACTAATATATTAATGTTATTGCGATATTTAGTATCGCTACATCAAATATTTATTTGCGTTCAGTAGTATATTGTAACATCATTTAATATAGAAATGAATAAAAAATAAATAAGAATAAAAAATAAAAAATAACTATTGGTTCAAACACATGTATTTATTAAGGGGCATTTTATGATTGTTATTCTTATTTATGTATGTTGCACATAATTATATATATCTGTTAGCTATTTTATTTAAGATTGTAACAAATAGTGTTTGAACCAATAGTTATTTTTTATTTTTTATTCTTATTTATTTTTTAATTAATTAATTAATTAATTTATTATTTTTTATTAATCTTCTCAACCCAGGTACCAAAACAAATCCTTGCCCTGACTCTAGTAAGTCTGACACAGAAATAGCCACTCTATTCAACTTCTTCTTTACTAACTCCATAGCAGAACTCACCAAGACCTTCCCAAACAACAACTTCTCCCCCCTACTCAAACCCCCTTCCCAACCATCCATCCCTATCTCTTCTCCCATCTTTCATCTCAAACCAATTTTCACCTCATGTATAAAAAACTCATCTCTAAGCTTAAGATATGCTCCAATGCCCCTAACAACATCCCCTCACTCTTTCTAAAACTTGCATCAGACAGCATCGCCATCTCCATTAGCATTCTCATTAACAGATGCATACAGGAATCTTATGTTTCTAAATTGTGGCGTGCAGCCTTTATCCTACCCCTCCACAAAGGAGGCAAAAATAATAGCATCTCCAACTTCCGGCCCATAGACATTCTCTCACCTATTTCAAAAATACTCGAGAAATGCATCGACCTCCAACTCACGCCTTTCCTTACAAATAACCAACTCCTCCTCACCCCAACACAATGTGGATTCCGTCCTGGCCACAGCACAATAACTGCTCTTCTCTCTGTCCTAGATATAGTAAACCACACCCGTGACTCTGGAGAACTTGTATCCACAGTCCTCCTTGACCTCTCCAAGGCTTTTGATACTGTCTCCCATTCCCACCTCCTAAACCGCCTTTCTAATCTTAATCTCTCACACAACACCCTTACCCGGTTCAGCAGCTACCTCTCTGACTGATCTCAGGCCATGAAATGGAAAACTGGCACCTCAACCTTCTTTCCAACATCAATCAGAGTACCCCAGGGATCCATAATCGGCCCAATGCTCTTTAATATCTTTATTTATGAATTCCATGCAGTCATTCCTAACACTAAGATAGCTCAATACGCAGATGACTCGACTCTAGTTTGCACGTCAACTCCAAACAAAAACCCAAACTGCTTTTTCTACTACTGAGAACTGGATTCTTCATAATCGCCTCTCTCTAAATGCCAACAAATCTAAAATTCTATTATTCTCTCCCTCTAAATCTCACCCTCTTGACAAAACCTCCTTCAGTATTGTTGTTTTCTTCTGACTGCCTTTGGACTTTTTGAGGCATAGCTTTGACAATGGGCAGTCTAGATAATCTTTGTTGTTTAAGAAGATTACTTTTAAGTGCCTCAGCATAATTAGTCTTTGTATGTATTGTGTACTATGTGAGGTTGATGCTGTGTGCTTGGTTTCGACAAACTGCTGTGCACTTGTATGCAAGAATTTATCCACCTGTTTCTTTGTTTAAGCACACCTCTCACATACTGTATCTGCTTGTTTAAGGATTAAGTGGTTGTTAGTAAACATGAGACAATTGATACATTGTCTCAGGACGTACATATCCACCAAGCTGGCTACAGAGAAGTGAAGTTGCATTTCCATATTGCTCAGTCCTTTGATTTGTGAGCTGCAAGGAGGTGGTGTACTGGGGTTAGAAGGCTATTTAGGGTGCTTTATCAGAGCAGATTATGCTAAACAGTACTAAATTCTACAAACTTTAATGTTTACACAATACAGAATTAAGCTAAATCTGTAGATGTTGCCACTTGACTCCCAACTAGTTCCTTCAGGCTTATTGGTACACAAAATCTTCTTCTTCTTCTTTCAGATTTTTCCCGGTTAGGGGTCGTCACAGTGGATCACCTGTCTGCTCATGATTGGCAGTGGAGTTTTATGGTGTTGAGTTGCCAACCCGGTGCCCAACCTTCCACAGAAGGCACACACACACATACATGTACTCATGCCTTGGGCCAATTTAGAGTGTCTAATCTACCTACAGCATGTCTTTGGGATGTGGGAGTAAACCCATGTGACCACAGGGAGGACATGCGGACTCCTCACAGAAGGCATCCCAGCGAAGGATCGAACCAGGGAACCTCTTGCTATGCTTCTTTACAGGTTACAGTTTATGAGTCCTGTGTATTTCTCAACCCACGTAGATCAGGCAAACACCTCCTGCCACAAGGTGAATAAACCAAGCCCTCTTAACGTAAAGTCACAGCAGAAGAGACTCACAAGTGCAATGCTACTGCAAACCACTTAAACAACTAGCTGTAAATCCCTTGCTGAAGGTAATAAGACAATTTGGAGACAGTCTTATAGGGGTAACAGTGCGAAGAAGAGCATTTTTTTTACAAAAAAAATGAAATGCACACATAAAAATAGGAAACAGTAGTGATCAAGTGCGGTGTAGCAATCAAAGGTACTTAAGTTTGCCTGGATGGCGCTGGACATAAGTAAAACACTACTTGAATGCAGGCTAGCACTCCAAGCTTTGCTGAGTTCCAGGGAAATGAGCAGGAGACAAGATGCATTAAAGGAGGTTTAGTTAATAGTAATACCGGTTTCCATGGTGGGCACTTAGTATATTGGATACATGAAAAGCAATGGGTGGGAAGAGTAGATAAGTACATTATACACACTCACTAGCAATAAAAGATGGGAGGGAGGGCCTTTGGAAATCAGTTTAATATAAGAGTTGGAAGCCTGAGACAGAGTCTTATAAAACTGCACCAGCAACAATAAGGGTGGGAGGGTTTGTGAATACCAACCAAGCTAGCTATAGAGGCATCCAATCAAATAAAGGCAATATAGGAGTTCTTTCAGAAACTTTACTTTAATGTGTTAGTGGGGCATGAGCCAAATACAGAATGCAACACTAAGCAGGTAAAAGACAAGCAAAACATAAAACCACTGAAGCACAACCTGGAACAGAGACAATTCTCTCATTATTGACCTTCTACAGCAGTGTAAGGCCTCAGACTATGCAGAAGGCTACCAATAACACTGTTTATAGAAGTAATGCAATAATAAATTATTAAGGTTCAAAATCTAGCAGGATTTCATGGCTCTGTGACCACTGTGAATTAAACTGCAAGACTGGGCCAGCAGGGCTTAAAATACAAATGAATAGCTTTTGTAAATAATTCTACTTGTGGAAATAGAAGTGTGGAATAACACAGAAAAACAATCTTATCACAACTGTTAATAAACAAGACTAAGGTCCCAAAACAAGCATAAAAGTCCAAACAGATAGAGCAAAGCAGAAAAGTGGAAAGTATTATTACTACACAGGTCACCAGCTGCAATGGAAATATTTAAGCAGAGTTGAAATAATTAAAGTAATTGAATTCTCTGTCTTCCTTTGTTGATGAAAAGCTAGTTGCTCACAGTTTCATTCCTCTCCAAGTTTCAGATAAAAGACACCAGGTGAGGGTAGCTCTTTGCTGCAAATAGGAGGCTAGCTAGAGGGCAATCCAATCAAATAAAGGCACTATTGCAGCTTTTTCAGAAACTTTAGTTATATTCCTGTGGAATGATATATGTGCCTTGCATTATAGCTAAATCACAAAATGTTAGTGTAGACAAGTGTACCATATTGACCTTTTAACCGATGAGTGAAGTCTGTTGAAATGTATATCCAAGACCTTCGTTGCTGTTTAAGAAATGTCACTGAGAACATTTATAGAGGTTCAGCACCACCTTTCATAAAAATCTTCAACCTTTGAATAACAACAAGTAATAAATATTAAAACTCCAAACTGCATACATAGAAACTGACACATCACCTTCCAAGGTTAAGGAGTTTAGAGTGAAAAAATCCCATGAGCACCTTAAAAGCACAGTGCTGTTTGGGAATCCATGAGTAACTGAATGCAGCCATGAAAATGGTTATTGATCTGAAGTCAGAGGCTCAAAGGATCTGAGGGATGATATAGTATAGTTCCTGGGGTATGCCATAATAATAACAATGGGAGGCTGTAATTACAAGAAATTTAGGGTCTAATAACCAATAAATAGACTAACTAGTTAGATCTTGTTTTCTGGAAGGGTAAACGCTACACTGAAGTGCTGAATGAATAACTAGTCTTTGCTCATTGTAAAAACTGCTATATAGAATCCACTTAAAAGTACTTAGCCATTTCACTGTAAATGAACTAAGAATTGTTACCCTCAGGGTAGGTTCAATGACAACGCTGAGCTTGGAAGTGGATATTATGATGGTAAGGAGGAGGCTGGATATACTCTGTATCCAGGAGAAAAAATGGAAGGGTAGGGCATCAAAGCTACTTGGCTTGGGATCCAGAGTCTGCTACTCAGGAGGAGGATACACTAGAAATGGTGTGGGAATTGTGATGAGAGAGAGGCTTCCGAAGTCAGTGAGGAGATTTCATCAGAATTAGTGATATTCTCACGGCAATTCGACTCCAGCCTAATGATAGGACAGTATTCATAATCTCAGCCTGTGTCCCACAGCAGGGTTGTGATAGCGAGGAAAAGAGTGCATTCAGACAGCAGTTGCAGGACCTACTAGATAAAGCAGGACAACATGAATTGATGTTGATAAAGGGTGACCTGAATGCACATATCAGGATGGACAGAAAAGGATATGAGCACTGCCTGAGTCCACTTGGGTGGACAACAGGAATAAAGAAGGAGAGGCCATTCTAGACTTCTGTCTAGCAGATGGCATGATAGTGACCAACCTGTGGTTCAGCAAGAGAAACAGTCAGGAGATCACATACAGGAGTGGCCAACATGCAACTCCTGTAGACTTCTTCCTAGTAAGTAAACGACACTAGGCAAAAATCAGTGGCTGTAAAATTATCCCCAGTGAGACAATTTGCCCACAGCCTAAACCACTGGTTGCCACAATCAGCTGCAAGCAGTGGTCAGAGAAGGCTCTCAGGTCAACAGAGACCAGACTGAAGACCTGGAACCTGACTGGAGAAAATGTACAATGGTTCAATGAATTATTCAAGGCTCTATCACCTCAAGAAGAAGAGGAACTAGGTGGAGTTGAAGAAGTATGGCAGCACCTCAAAACAGTGTGTGTGAGGACTACATAATAGGTATGTGGCCAAGCTAGGTATGGAAATAAGGTATATAAGGAAAGCTGGTGGTGGAATGCAGAAATTCAAGAAATTATATAAAGAAAGAAGGAGTGCAGGAAAAGGTGGGGAATAGTAAAGACAGACCAGACAAGGCTGGGTAAGACAGGAGATGCAACAGCAAAGGGCAAGGCATGAGAGCCACTCTACCAGCTTCTAGAAAGTTACTCAGTAGATGGCACAAGGAAACTCTATTAGGTTGCAAGGCAAAGACAAAAGGATAAAGAAGATAGTCATACACCCTTCATAAGGAATGCCAGCAACAACCTGCTCACCAGTCCACAGGGCATCAAAGGCAGATGGAAGGAGGACTTCCAGCAGCTACTGAATGAAGAAAACCCCACAGACACTGTACTGTTCTAAACACAGCCTACAAAGAAAGAAGACAAGGAGCCCACCATAGAAGAAGTAAGACCATGAAGTCAGAGAAAGCAGCAGGCTCAGATAAAGTCACAGTAGATATGGGTGGGCTAGGGGAGAAATGGCTCCTGAGGGTACTCATAGCAATATGTCTAGTACTCAAGAACAAAGGGGTCATTCACAACTGTGGGCATTATAGCGGTATCAAACTCCTATCATGCTGCATGAAAGTTTTAGACAGTGAGATTTATTTGAGAAGAAGCTGGAAATGAGGAAGGAGTCCAATTGGGCATTCCATGACTTGGAGAAGGCATATGACGAGGTCCCAAGAAAGCTGATTTGTGCAGTCCTGTGGTAGTTTGAAGTCCCAGAAACATTGGTAGAATTAGTTAAGGTAATTGGACTGCTGCATATCTGCAAGTCAAGCTCTACTCAAGTAACCCTCACAGACAACCTCAACCTGGTCTGTGACATCTATAGGACTCATTGGCAGATTTGTGTTCCAGAGATTCTGCTTTTGTGAAATAGACTCCCTCTCCACGTAAAGCAAAGTACCCCATTAAACCTTTTTATGCGCACAGAATAGATAACTGGATGGGGAACAGAAAATACACCCCTGGGATTCCACCTGTGTCCCTGCTGGACAGTGGCATAGGGTGCTGACTTGTTGAAACATGGGCTAAATTATTGGCTAGGCTTGTAAGGGCCTCAGGGTCAATAGCATGGTAACTTCCTATGATCCTATGTATAAGGACCCAATGACTCAAGCAAGAACAGTGTTTGGCCTCACAGAGGGGTTCTCAGTGGGATTGGGTGTGCCTCAGGGTACAGTTCTGAGCCTACTGCTGTTCGTATTGGTGATGGAGTACATTAGCATACAGGTCAGAGGGAACAGATCAGCAAAGTTATTCTATGCAGACAATGTGCCATTACAGGCAGACTCTGAGCAAGAGCTTCAGCAAACACTAGCAGAATGGAATGCAAAACTGAAGGCACATGGGATGAAACTAAGTACAGCTAAGACAGTGGTAATTGCAGCACATTGGGGAAATTGGAAGGTGCTGAGAACTGAGATAGAAAGGAAGATAGTGGAACAGGTTAACAACTACAAGTATCTGGGAGGGGTGGTTGAGGAGAAGGGAAGTCTGAACGAGGAGGTCAAAGCTAGAATAAGAGGGTCTGCGACCAGCTGGCACAGAGTGTCAGGGGTAGAGTATGACAGAAGAATGCCAAAGAAGTTGAAAATGAAGGTATACAAAACAGTGGTGTGACCAGTACTACTGTATGGTACAGAAACCTGGGCAGTAAAGGCAGAGCAGCTGACAAAGCTAGAGGTGATGGAGAGGAAGTGCCTGAGAAGGGTGGTAGGATGCACACTGAGAGACAGACAAAGAAATGAGGATGCAAGAGCAGAAGTCAAAGTAGCTCCAATTTCAGAAAAAGGTCAAACAGAACAGATTACATGGATTTAGACACATGTGAAGGAAAGCAAAAGACAATCTGCTGAAGAAGATTTGGGACAGACAGGAAGAAGCCAAGAGGAAATAATGGCATTCAGCAAAGAGGTGGACGGACTGTGTGAGAGAAGACCTACAACAGTCATGGAGGACAGAGGCACTGAGCAGAGATACAGACAAATAGTGATAGTTGACATGACACCCCAACCCCATGCAGAAAATGGGAAAAGGGGGTTGACAATGATGATTGTAAAATGAAGAGGCATGAACTTCATATAAGGAGAAGAAAGTATATCGAATTCACATCGCTATTGGATCCAACAGCCATAAAAATGAATCTTGCATAGTAAGGTTGAAGAGAGACAAGGACATGCTAGTTGATATCTTTAGATATCCAAGGTTCCTAGTGAATACAAAGTAGAGGAATTGCTGAGGTCAACCACATGCTGATGAGTAAAGAATAAAACATGCCTGATATATATGACCCCTCATATAGGGGGTTTACTATCAAAATTGTGGAATTCACAGCCGTGAACATCGATATCCTCGAAGCATTTCATCATCTCATGCATATTAATGAGGTCAGATGATCAACCCATACCAATGACAGCCCATTTTTGATCTTAATGTTGACAGTTGCCATTAACAGACATGCTCCATTTCTCTGCCCTGTTGACAATCTTCTTAACTGCCGTTTGCTTGACTGTCAACATACCGACTGTTGCCCCTACCATGTTCAAACAGGAGCTGGATGTTAAACTGATTTTCAATATTTTGATTGTAAACCCATATAGGGCCTATATTATATCAATGAAACACCATCTGTTCAAACACCTAAACATTGACACCGCATGAACGGCCACTTCCGCAAATTTTTTTCACAGGGAAAAATTTGCTTGTCCAACCAACAGGAAAACAAACTTTAAAACCCTAACCAAGTGAGAGGCTGTGCTCATCTCACTCCCCCTAGCTAAATATACCAGCTACGAGATCGGTCTACATTGGAGAAAAGGGAAAATTCCCAATAATGGCCAAGCAAATGTTTTCCCATCTGGAAAAATTTCACTGAAGTGGTCATTCGTGCTTTTTGGATCGCGGTCATTAGGTATTGATGTTTAGGTATTTGAAGGGATGGCATTTCGAGGTAATTATATAGACCTTTCATATAGGTCCTAGATCTAGTTTGACTAACCCATGATATTCTGGCTGCTTTTCCCAAAAGACGTAGGCAGAAAATGTGTCACTCCTGTGGTGGACTCCTTACACTGGTTGGTCCATTCCATGAGATGAACAAGGATGTCACTTTGTAAGAAAAATATAGATGTGTCCTCCACTTGAAGAAATATATGAGCCCTTTCTGGAAAGAAAATTTTTAGTCTTGCAGAGTATAATGTAGTTACCTTTGTTTTGTAGTCTTTTAAGATTCAGAAAATTACTGGAATCTAGTTCTTACTATTTTCAACACTGTACTTGGAAAGGCAATCACCAAACTACAGCCTCTAGCTTTGAAGTGATCACCAAACTGCAGTCTCTGCCTTCAAAGTGATCACCAAGCTGCAGCATCTCACTTTGACATGATCACTAAACTGCAGTCTCTACCTTTGAAGTGATCATCAAACTGCAGACTCTACCTTTGAAGTGATTATAGTATTGACCAAGCTGCAGCCTCTCACTTTTTAGTGATCACCAAACTGCAGCCTCTACTTTTGAAGTGATCACCAAACTGCAGCCTCTATCTTTAAAGTGATTGCCAAACTGCAGCCTCTACCTTTGAAGAAATCACCAAACTGCAGCCTCTACCAAGTGATCACCAAACTGCAGCCTCTGCCTTCAAAGTGATCACCAAGCTGCAGCTTCTGCCTTTGAAATGATCGCCAAACTGCAGACTCTACCTTTGAAGTGATCGCCAAACTTCAGCCCCTGCCTTCAAAGTGATCACCAAGCTGCAGCCTCTGCCTTTGAAGTGATCACTAAACTGCAGCCTCTGCTTTTGAAGTAATCACCAAATTGCAGGATTCTGGTGAAGTTCTGATAAGGGATGAAAGTGCTTATTATATATGTCATTTTTTGTTTTGGTTTTAAGTGGTTTTACTAAATAAAGCAGTTGCTGCTCAAGATCTTCAGTCTTGGATTTGTTTTGGTTTTGGAAGTCTTGGATTTTGTGTTTTACCAAACTGCAGCTCCTGCCTTCAAAGCAATCATGAAACTGAAGCCTTTGCCTTCTTTTCCAAAACTGCTCTTGATACTGATTATTTCTGTTAGTCAGGCCCAAAATGAGCCATTATGGACCTTGGATAGCTGCCAGGTGATGCTAAGGGAGCCAGAAAGCAATGGGTATCCTCAGTCAGCAATTTCTCTGCAGAGACGAGCCCATGAGTGGGTAGAGTCTAGGCCTGTAAGGAGTGTACTGTGTTACACTACTCTGCACTCGAATATTTATGTTGTTGAATCATTCATGGCTTTCTTGACCTTCTCTCTCATCATTAATGGGCTAAGTGAAGTGTGATAAAAAAGAACCTGTACTTCAAGTTCTGTTAACTTCATCGAGAGATCAGTGCAAATTTTTTTCAGGAAAGGTGCCTCTCACTCCTGTAACTGCAGTTTTGATTTCTTATATTTGATTCTACAAGATAGATTGGACAGATTCCAAAGACAGAGAGTTTTTATACAGAACACAAAATATCTGTGATCTCTACTCTGGAACCAGCAGATACATGAATCTCTTTCCCCTGATATAAAGTCAGTGAAGTAATAATGCTCATAGCAGTGGGATCTGCAGATCTTCAGGTGGCAGGTTAAACCAGTGACTTTCCAGCTATTATTGCCTCTGCTTCATGCTAAGTATCTTAGATGGCACAGAAGTAAAATAATGCATTAACCACACAGAAAAACTAAAAAAGCCCCCAAATCCACAAATTAAAGTTTTTGAATGCTGTAATGCACAGATCCCTACACAACATGTATTTACAACAGCTGAACCATAAATCCACAAAAAACTTATTTTATTTAGTGACTTGCCAACTCTAGCAGATCTCTTAATAAGATGTACAAGAACGTACAGTTCAATGTTATTTTGAGCATAATCATCAATTGGATATAATCAGTCTAAACTGAAGTCCCATAAGATGAGGAGCACTCTACTAATGCCTGCTCACAGTCATGCTAAATATCGTCAGTTGTACTGTTAAAGTATATGAAGGAATTTAGACAAAAACAACTGTCAAATGTTTACACTCTTAATCATGACAGTAATAGGTTCATAGGTTAGTACTAAGCTAACTGCCCTTGCGAGCCATTTTAAGCTTAGACAATTATCTCTTGTGAGACTCAAACTCTGCACCTTGTGTTTGCAAGGCATACACCTTAACCATTAGGCCACCCTCCCAACCTCTTATTCTGTTAAATCAATCCATATCTGAAGACAAAGTCCCCTTGCTGTGGAAAAAAAAATAATTCGTTATTCCACTGCACAAGGGTGGAATCAATACAGATCTTTCAAACTATGGCCAATTGCCATCTCATATCTACTATCAAAAATATTAGATGAAGGTACTCATGCACAATTTTTCAACTATCTAATGGATACATAGCCTCTATCTTCAACTCAATGTGGCTTCTGTCCTTATTATAACAAAACAATTGTTTTGCTGACATTTGTTAACATTCTCCACACCCCCAGAAATACCGGAAGCCTAGTCTCCACCATCTTTCTAGACTTATCAAAAGCGTTTCATGCTGTCTCCGATCAAAAACTCCTACATAAATTCATACTATTAGGGATCACCAACTCTTCATGGCAGTTGTTCCACAGCTACCTCTCAAACAAAGCACAAGCAATGAAATGAAAAAAAATATTTTTCTACCTTCATGCCAGTAACTATTGGTATCCCACAAGGATCTATACAAATCCCCATTTTTCAACATATTCATTAATGACTTCTGCACTGCTATAAAAAATGCTACCCTAGTTCTATATGTTGATAACCTGACCCTAATCTTCTCTTCCAAATCTCTGTCTAAACACCAAAATCTTACAATACAATCCTTATTAGTGATTGAAACATGACTAAAAAATTCACTACTGCTAAAACCTTAAAACACACAGCTGGACTGTGCAGTGGTGTAGGGGTAGCATTGTCGCCTTACAGTAAGAGGTTCTCCGGTTTGATTCTCGGCTGGATTGCCTTCTGTGCGGAGTCTACATGTCCTCCCTGGGTTCATGTGGGTTTCCTCCGGGTGCCAAAAAAAAACAGTGGAGCCAGCAAACAGTGACCAAAGTAAAGATGTTTAATTAGGAGAACATAAACCAAAAAATGGAGCAAGCAGACCGGTTTCAGCTGTCTAATCCAGCCTTCTTCAGTGCATTAAATTAACAAAGCATACAAGCACATATTTATAGTATAGCCCCCACCTGAAGTTACCTGAGGTAAATTGCACCATTCATTAGAAATATTCATTCAGCCCTGGAGAAAATAAGGGACCTAATTTGATAATCCATTTTTTCTCCATATTGTTTAATAGCTGATGCCATCTTGATTTGTTATTTTTGTTTCCCTGTAGTCTATCAATAACTGTAAATCTAAACGTGGCTTTTGGGTGTTTCTGTGTACGTTTGTACAAAGCACTTGTTGTTTTTTTAGTTCTAATGTCACTTAGATGTTCTGATATCCTGAATTTGACACATCTGGATGTTTGTCCCACATAGAAGGCTGAACAGCTACACAAAGCCATATAAATAACCCATTCAGACTGACAATTGGCAAAAA
The DNA here is from genome assembly GCF_019279795.1 of Protopterus annectens. Classification (NCBI taxonomy): domain Eukaryota; kingdom Metazoa; phylum Chordata; order Ceratodontiformes; family Protopteridae; genus Protopterus; species Protopterus annectens. The sequence goes on along the minus strand of NC_056733.1, from coordinate 994,905,968 downwards.
ACTTTATAAAGAACACTTGTCCTGTGTTTTTGCTAGTGAATCTTTTGTCTTCAACATGCTTTTACAGTGGGTGCAATGTCCACATGGAAAATAGCCTTGCAAGGGCCCACCTTCCAGTGTTATTTGTGTAGGGCTATTATCAAATATATTCTCTTGTTCGCCCACCTTCCAGTGTTATTTGTGTAGGGCTATTATCAAATATATTCTCTTGTTTGTAATGATTCATGAATGAACCAATGTTCTTGCCTTTCCTGAAAGAAAAATGGCATGTATCATTCACAAGCGCACTAAGATTGGTATCAGCCAATAGAATATTGCAATGTCTGCGGACACTGTTAATAAAAACATCCATGTTCCTGCCATAGGTGGTTACTAATCTGATTTGGGAATTGTTATTTGGGATTTTATCCTTGTATTGGAGTAGACTTTCTCTATCCTGATTGGCAGCCCGTCTGCCTTGAGCGATGTCCCCTTTTTTGTAACCCCTATCATTAAATCTTCTAACCAAATCTGACTCATATGTATGGTAAGTCTCAGCATCAAAACAAATCCGCTTCAGGCGTAAAAATTGTGACTTTGGAATGTTTCTGCATATATGAGGAGGGTGAAAGCTGGTGGCATGAAGCAAGGAGTTGTACTGGGGGTGTTTATGATAGACCTCAGATGTCAATGTATGGTCTGCATTCCTGATTACTAATACATCCAAAAAGGTGATTTTGTCGGTATCAAATGTGATCGTAAACTGAATACCCCATTTGTTTTCATTCAGATATGTAACAAATGCCTTGAGATACACAATGTCAGACCTCCATACCAACCAGCAATCATCCAGGCATCTCTTCCATATGTCGATCTTATCAATAAATATATTGTGGGTTCTGTCATAAACGATCTGTTCCTCGATGTAGGCCATAAAGAGATCGGCATATATTGGAGCGAACAAGGCCCCCATTGCAGTATCTTTGATCTGTAAATAACAGTTATTCTCATAATATATAACATTTTTGGTTAATACATGCTCCGCCAAGCAGAGCAAAAATGTATTGAAACCAGGTGGATATAGTTCGGACTTGAATAATCAATGTTCCAAGGCCTCCAGACCTGCCCAATGAGGAATGTTCGTATATAATGCAGAAACATCCAAAGTGCACATGTACCACCCTGCTTCCAACTGCGTGTCTAATGTAACACGTAGAAACTCTGTGGTATCTTGTATTCTAGCTCTGACATGTTTAAGCAATGCAAACAGCAACAATGAGGAGAGAATCCACAAAAGGACAAACGTTCCTGTATAGTAAATAAAAATATAGTACACCGGAAAATCACCACTCATATACAGGAGCGAAAACGGCAGCAACAATATATTCAAAAGTTGTTAGTAGCACAATCAGTTAAGATTCATATATATAACCACGTCCAAAATAAATGTTGATAAAACAATTTATTGTAACAAAAAGTGAGCGCTTTCACCATGAGGCTTCTTCAGACTTTAAAAACTAATAAGTACAAGAGGTTTTAAATAGTGTCATTAATTAAAATTACTGACGTCAATTATATTCAATACAAATTTAAAGTAAAATAACACATTCACTTCGTGTAAACCTTATAAAACAAAATAAAATCATTGCAGTTAAATATACAAGTAAACATACATGGTAGAATATATGTAATGGTTTGAGATGTATTGTCAAGAACTGTGATAGTGGTTTGGTAATTAAACCTTTGCCCGAGACAATAGGACTGCCAGGAGGGTTTTGTAAATTTTTGTGAATTTTGGGTAAGAAATATATGTATTGACTACAAGGGTCAGGAACTGTAAGATGGTAAACAATATTGTCTGTTATAATCCCCTCCTCCCTGGCAGAATGCAAGAAATAATCTTTTTTTTTCCATAATAAATTTTTATTGAAATATATTTTCCAAAAACATTACAAAAATACAATAAACATCACACACATAATACACTATAACTACTACAAACCATTTATACAATATCTACATGAAATGCTTCCTATATTTAATATATTCCTAAAATCAGTATCATGCTAATATAATATTGAAGACCTTTTCCCATATTTTCAGGTTATTAATATTTTTGTTAGTTTGTTTCAGAAGTAATTTATGTGCTAGTATATGTTTTATAGCCACAAGCTTAAAATTATTCCATGATGTCTTATGTGGTTCTAGCCAATTTGTGGCTATATAGAGTTTCATCAGCAAAAAATATTCATACAAATAATAGTTTGCGATCTGGAAAGCTCTCTTGGAGGAATGTGTAGAATCATAAATTCCCATGACAGTGTAGAACCTTGATAACCCATCTTTTGCAGTTGTACTTTAAGAGAGTTCCAAAGTTTATATACGCATTTACAACTCCAGAACATATGAAGAAGATCCGCTGTTTGATCTGCACAGTATGGACAAATTGGAGAATTCCTAGGGTTAAATTTATGTAATCTAAGATGTGTGTAATATGCATTGTTCCAAATCATCAATTGCGTGTACATCAGTTTTTGAAAAGAAACTGATTTCCTAGTTATATCAATTGCTTTTAATATCTGATTGTCTGTTACTGTTACTTTGTTTACCCAATACTCTGAAAGCAAAATTTTGTCCTGAAATTTCAAATCCTTAACTAATTTGTATGCAGTTGCTATAAATTTAGTGTCTTGTTGGATAGCTTGCCACAATTCAGAGCACTTATCCACAAATCCGGCTGCAGGTTTAAAGTTCCTAAAATAGCTCAAGGCAAGTTCTTTAACTTGCCTCATTATAACAATGTAACTTCTAGGTAGATTCATTTCCTGTCTAATTTGTAAAGCCAATAAGTCAAGTTTATTAAAAACATAAAATAGAGTCAGATTAACTATTAATGGAAATTTGCTGAGATCGATCAGCTGATTATTTAGTTTAAAATTAGGATTCCTGTGGAAAGGTTGAAGAACCATCATATATTGCAATAAATCTACGGACTGAAATAAAGTTTGCAAAGATGAGACACAGGTTATTATGTGGTCCATGACCCCATATTTTATCAGACTAATTTTGTCCATAAAGGGTAATGCTTTAGGATTTATTTTCCTATCCAAAATATGCTTATGATTCAAGACCACCCAAGTTGGTATCCATTTTGTATTCGTTACATCATAATTAGCAATTCTTAAAATTTGATTAGCGTTTACAATCAAATAATATGCTTCAAAGTTTGGTAGCTCAAGTCCCTCTCTTGTTTTAGGGGTCATTAATTTCTCATAAGATATTCTAGTTCTTTTGGGTTCCAGATAAATTTAGCTAGAGCTTTATGCATTTGTTTAACAGCTGGTTTTGAAATTGATAATTGGGCAGACCTAAATATGTATAACATTCGTGGTAGTATATTCATTTTCACTATTGATACTTTTGCTAATACCGGTAGTTTTAAATTCTTCCATCTGTCACAATCAGCTATTATGTGTTCCCATACTCGTTTAACATTATTGTTATAAAAGTCCTTATTATCCGTAGAGAAGTTGCTACCCAAATATTTAATATTTTCTTTACATGTTAACTTCCCCATCAGGGCCATTAATGAAAAAGGTTTTGGGGTTCTTAACGGGAAGATATTCGTTTTCTGTAAGTTAATTTTATAATTAGAAACTACCGAAAATTTGTTTATGAGCTTTAATATCTTTTCACTGTCCGAATGCAAGAAATAATCTATCTGTCTCTTGAAAACAGATGAAGGGTCCAATACCATATGTGTGTAATACCGATTGTCCGACCGGTGTCTCATAGCTTCAGAATTGTATAAAGACCAATCCTGTACCACTATTGCACCACCTTTGTCTGCTGACAATATTACCAGTTCCTTGTCCGCTGCCAATTCTTGTATCATGTCCATTTCATCGTTGGACAGATTATTATGTCCGGCATGAGTTTCCCTGAAATTAAAGTGTAGATCTTTGAGAATGGAGTTGTAAAACATAGACACATTTGGATGCATGGGTGGAATAAAGTTTGATTTGTGATATCTGAAACTTGAATTTGCTTCTGAGTCAGGTGCTGTCTGAAAAAATAGTTTCAGGTTAAGTAGTCTACAAAAATCAGAGACATCTTTAGCAAATGCATCTTCAGGAACAAAGAAACCAGGTATGAAATTAAAACCTGTGCTCCCCCCCCCGCTTTTGCTTAACCCTACCTTTATTCAGTACTTTTACATGTGTAGGAGACAGTTCAGTGGGTGAGATGTTTAACACATTGTTTACTTCTGTACTATAAGCCTCAACAGCTCTTCCATGCTGTCCACCCCTGTGCCCCCCCCTTTCACTTAACCGTACCTTTTTTCAGTACTTTTATGTGTGTGGGAGACAGTTCAGTGGGTGATATGTTTAACACATTGTTTACTTCTGTACTATAAGCCTCAACAGCTCTTCCATGCTGTCCACCCCTGTGTCCCCACCCCCCGCTTTCACTTAACCCTACCTTTATTCAGTACTTTTACATGTGTGGGAGACAGTTCAGTGGATGAGATGTTTAACACATTGTTTACTTCTGTACTATAAGCGTTAACAGCTCTTCCATGCTGTCCAACCCTGTGCCCCCCCCCCGCTTTCGCTTAGCCCTACCTTTATTCAGTACTTTTACACGTGTGGGAGACAGTTCAGTGGATGAGATGTTTAACACATTATTTACTTCTATACTATAAGCGTTAACAGCTCTTCCATGCTGTCCACCCCTGTGCTTCCTCCTCCCCGCATTCGCGTATCCCTAAAGGGGTGGAGGAATTCCTCCTTTTGGATACTGGTGAATCAGATGCGTGTTGTGTATTGGACTCCAAAGCTGAGGAGGATTCATCCCCTGAATCATCACAACTGGATGTATTGGGTTTTTTGAGGATGGAACGGGGCCTTTTTCTTTTCATTACCTTCCTGTTGGAAGGGTCAGATCTCACATGTTTATTAGTCGAAGAGGGATGCCCACCCCCATAATTGGTGAGACCTCGATGGAACTTCCTCATTTTCATTTCTTTAAGTCTTTGTTCTAAGGTTAAGTGATCTTGACCTAGTTTCTTCAAGGTGTTTTGGTAACCCTCCTGCCTCTCAAATTTGACAATTTCAGTATACATATCTGTGATGTCTGAAATGTTCTTGTCAATTATTCTGTCATAATACGAGGCCAAAATCTTAACAAACTCCATTGACGTTTTATGCTGGGCTGCAGCCCATTGTTCTAATAAGATGGAATCCACATCAGGGACTAGAGGTTGTGTGCAGACTCTTAGGCCTCTAGGTGAGATATCTTTTGCTATGTAAGCCTTAAAAAGTTTAGCATGCCATACATTGGCCCTCAATGTCCTCATACTTTTGGTCAATTTATGAAATGTGACCTCACATTTATTGGTTGTCAAGGTGGCTTCATTGCCATTATGTTCACCCTGATTGAAAAGACGAAAAACCACCAGATCATCTCTATCAGGTGATGGGTCTTTCAATAAATCTGTAAGTTCCATTATAGATTGGACAATTAATAATTATTATAAAAAAAATGTATATACAATGTTCCTATTAACTTGTATGTGATAAGGGCTGGCAAGCAGGAACAGTTCAAAGGAATCTCTGGTACCAAAATAATATTCTGAACAGTCAGTGCTAAGCCCGAGTCAAAGTCTAGTTTCCTCCCACATTTCTTTCCAAGACATGCATTTGGAGTTTCTTCCCGGGCCTCCCCTGAAAATTGGCTTTGTTCCAAGTCAGACTTTCCCAGTAAACAAATGTTAAATAAATAAATAAAAGATGACATTACTATTCTTCATCCCAAAACACATCTTTGCCAAAGCAATACTATTCCTTATTGTTTCTGCCAGCAATGCCATGATAGATGAAGTAAATCACACAAAATTACTGGGTGTCATCATAGATGGCCATTTAAAATTCAACCACCACGCATCCATCACATGTGGTTAAAAAAACTCATCAGACATTAGGTACATTACATAGAGTAAAATACAAAAAAAAGAAAGAAAACAAAGGATGAAAGCAGTAAAGAGGATTGGTAATGGAGACGTTAAAGAAATAGAAACTGAAGTTATGGATTACCTGCGAAGTGAAGGATTTACTGTAGAGAATTTAACCCTGATAACATCATAGCAGGATAAAATAATGAATCTCCAAATTAAGGAGAAACCAGTGCAGCGGGAAGCATCTTATTAGTTGCCATATGAAGATACTTTGGAGCCTTCAGTAGGAAACTAGTACACAAATTCAGTTGGAGTTGCACAGCAAGGTAAGGGAGAGGGAACTTTTGCAACTGTGCCGCAGTCAATGTTGTGGAGTGATAACCCAGTGAATTCCTACATGAAAGAGCAATAGATGACATATGATGAAAATGAAGAGAATATGGCACAGTAAGATGCTCTGGAACTTTCTGTAGAATACCCGTAGGAAATGGAGAACACAGAATCTGCCTTTAGTTTAGAAGAAAAGGATCTAAAGGAAGAATTGCTTGATTTAATAGAGCTGGAAAGACATAATTAACATCAATGAAAGAAATAAGACCCAAAATGTTAGAAGTTTAATAGAACAAATGTACACAGTAATCAAGACTGTTCATAAAATTTCATGTGATGTAACAGAAATAAATAGGACATATTACTGTGCAGCTAAATTAATAACAGCTAAAGCCTTATCACAAAAATATGAGACAATAAGGGAAAAGAAGGAGAAAATTAACTGCTATCATGGAAGTATTGAATAGAGAATACTATAAAGCAGATAAGATGAGAAGTGTCACTGTTAGAAGAGCACAAAACAGGGAAAGATTGACAAAATACCAGAAAAATGTGATAAAAGCAATGCACAGTATCAGAACAGAGCATTATCTATAGTGCGTTATTGTAAACAAACTAAAGATATTAGCACAGGCAGAAAAACGGAGAAGATATGCAGATAAATATAAGTGAAACATACAAAATAAGCAATTTATTGATGATCTGAAAAAGTTGTATTGAGAATTGGGAAACAAGGCAAAACGCCACCAAAAAAAAGAAGAAATGGACACATTTTGGGGAAATATCTGTAAAGATATTGTTGAACATAACAAAGATGCTGAACGGATAGAAGAAGTAAAAGAAAGAATAAGAAGTTCAAATGTACAGGACGTGAAATGGGATGAAGTTACGGCCAGAGAAATTGAAACAAAAATTAAGAAAAGCCCCTAATTGGAAATGCCCAGGCCTAGATGTTGTACCTAACTTCTGGCTAAAAGTATTAACATCATTAAATGAAGATTTAGCCATGAATTAGAACTATTTATATGTGCACCCTGAACAGGCACCAGCCTGGCTAACAACAGGAAAAATGATACTCCGCCTTAAGAGTGAACTTGCAACCTATGCAAACTATAGAGCAATAGCGTGCCTTCCAACAATGTGCACACTATACAATGGAATTCATGCAGACAAAAGTTTTACTCATTTACAGGAAAATGTAATCATGGAAATAGAACAAAAGGGTAAAAAAAGAAAGTCTTATGGAACAGAGAATCATTTGTTCTTAAATAAAGCCATAAGGGAGAATTGAAAAAGGGGAAGAATCTAAGTATGGCATGGATAGACTACAAAAAGACATTTGACAGTATCCCACATTCATGGATAAAGGAGTGCTTATAGATGTACAAAATACACCCTGCATTGATCAATTACATTACAATAACTATGAAACAGTGGCAAACCACTTAGCAACTAAGCCATGACAAATGGGAAATTATTATCCCAGGGATAGACATTTGTGGTGGGGGGGGTATTCAAGGGTAATTCTTTGTCACCACTGTTGTTTTCTCTTGCCCTTGTTTCATGATTAACAGATTAGGTATTGATTACAATATGGCTCCTAGAAAACAACCTTATTTAAAGATTCCTCATCTACTCTTTGTGGATGACTTAAAACTGTACAGTTCATCAGATGAGGAGCTGAAAGCACAACTGTAAATTGTAAAAACTTTCTCAGATTAGATAAGACATTTCATCTTAATAAATGTACAAAAACAACATTTAAAGCAGGAAAGCTGCAGCACCAAGAAAATCTCAGACAAGGAAAGGAATAATATAAAGGAAGTTGAGCAGGAAGGTGTGTGCAAGTATTTTGGAATTGATGAAGGATCAATAATCAAACATGAACAAATGCAAATAAAACTCAGCAAGAAATACTTCAGAAGACTAAAATTAACATTAAAAGCAGCCTTGACATCTAGGAATAAAAGCCAAACTCTAAACCAGTTTGTTGTTCCTGTTTTAACTTACAGTTTTGGTGTGATTGACTAGCCCCAAAATGTATTGGATCAGTTAGACAGAACAGCAAGAAAATTGCTTCACTATTATCAAATACAATATAAAAATCAGTGAATACCAAGATTATTTATTACTTGCACTGAAGGAGGTATGGGTCTCCTCAAAATTGGTTACATGCGTAGATCTGCAATTGTACGACTGCATACATATTTACTGACCTTATTAGATCCAAACATAGTGAAAGGTTTACAGCATGAGGCAGGACTCCACTTACTTTAGAGGACAGGAAGTCTAAGATGACCTCTCCACTTAGTTTAGCAGAAGCATTAAGGAGGTAAGCAGGAATGGAAATCAAACCAGAGGTAGATCAAAATCAGACAGCAACTGAATCCGCCAAAAGGAAAAAGAATATAAGGTAGAGGATCAGATGAGATGGAAAGAAATGTGTGAAAGCCATAAATATAGTGGCAAGTATAGAGATCTAAAGGAACAACCTCATGCTAATCAGGTGTTGATGCTGGAATCGTTAAGGGAGGTGAGGTGAAACCAAAGGATGAAAGGTTAATAATGGCAGCATAAAGTAAAATATTCACCAAAGTTCACTTCAAACAGAATCCACAGGTACCACCAAGGATCGAATACCAGCAGTTTTCTTTGAAAACACAGCTTTAATGAAAATGAACAAAAAACACATACACTCCAGACATTAACGTCTCCTATCTACTACATTTTCGTTTGCAAGTTACTTCATCAGATGTGGACAGACTTGTGAACCATTCCTTTTATACTCCCTCTGCTTGGCAAATTGAGTTAATTACCCAGTAAAATGAAAATGTTAATTAGCAATTAATACAGAATGCAATAAATACTAAGTGACTGTATGCATATACAACCTTCTCTGAATGAGAAGTACATATACCACCATTAAAAAAACATGTTACCTAAGTGCTTCTGTCTAAAACTTCATGTTTTATGTTGAATCCTTCATAAATTAATATAAAATCATATAATATAATCATTCTGTGGGCTGGCCATTTCACTGGGGATGACTTTGCAATCACTGATTCTACCGCAGTGCCCTTACCTTACTAGAAGGAAGCGTACCTGAGGTGTATGTTGGTCACTCTTCTTTGTGATCTTGTGATCATTTTTCTTTCTGAATCGTGTTTGCCAACATCACGCCATCTGACAGACAGAAGTCTAGAATAGCCTATCCAGGCAGTTCTCATATTCTGTTCCGTCTGTCCCAGTATGTGCATTCGAGTAACCCACTATCAGCACCAATTCAATTCATGTTGTCCAAATTTATCTAGCAACTGCTGTACGAATGCACAGTATCACAATCTTGCCATGCGATGTAGGCTGAGATTGAGAATACTGACCTATCACTGCACTGGAGTCTGAGTGCAGTGAGTCTTTCACTACTTCTGATGACATCCATCACTGTCGTCTGAAGCCTCTCCCTCACCACAAAACAAGTGGCTTTGCTGCACTGCCCTTTCACCTTGTCTCTTGGATACATCGGATATCCTGGATAAATACGATGTCCAACCTCTTCCTTATAGGTTCATAGGTTCATAGGTTGGTACTAGGCTATCGGCCCTAGGGCCCATACAAACCTAGCCATAACAATTCCCTGGCTATTTCTTCCCACAGTATTCACTTCCCTGGACCCCTGTCTAGCAAGGTGACTTATGTGATCCCCGGGGTGAATTTCTTATCTCCCATTCAATCATCAAGGTTCCTTTTGAAGAGAGCCAAAGAGGCGCTCTGCTTGACATGTATGGGCAGTCTATTCCAAAGTCTGGGGAGTATCTGGGTCAGGAACCTATTGCTCCAGCATGTTTTGTTCACTGTGGTGACAAGGTTTAGATCCCTGGAGCGTGTGTCTCTGAGGGATTGGGATTGGGATTTATTTTATGATCCTGTCATCCACTTCCAAGCTTTGTCCCTACACTGAGTGTAGCAATTCTTAGTACATTTGGCAGGTTGATTGGTTTTACATCCTGATTTTGCTCTTGGCAGAGCTATCCAATGTAAGCCAAGCTGCACAACTGGACACTAGCTGGCCAGTAGCATATAGATCCAGGGCTGCTATGATTTATGGCTAGCACACACTGGTCAATAGGAGCACATACACTTCTCCCACCATTAACATGGGTTCTTACCATAGGTCGGAGTATGGAAATCCTCAACCCACTCAAGTCTGTGCTGCTGCTCACAACTCTTGGATGAGTTTGAAGTGGAAACACTGAGCATTTCTGGGAGGTGGGAGGAACCCCACAGAGACAACCTGCAAACTGGATCAAACCTTGTACCGTGTGCATGAGAGGCAAAGACTTTAACCATTATGCCAACTGGTAACAGGTAGCAATGATATGATAGGAAAATATATCAAAATCACAATTAAAAAGTGGCATCCATAGAGTTTCAGCAGTCCATTAGTGGCATCAGACACGTGTTCAACATATCCACCTACAATGAACACGACTCTGCATTTGTACCGAGAATTTACACTTCCATCGAGCTTTGGTTAATACATTGACATCTGTGAACTTACGCACATGCCCATTGATGGGATTCTAACAGATTGTATGCTAATGAACCTCATTAATTATGTCTGGAACAAATGTCACTTAGTAGGTGTTTGCAGTGAGCTGACCTCACTGATAGGTTTAACTGCCTGACTGCACTTATCCATAAAGTAAGCTATGATGAGGTCAGCTGTTTGCATAAAGTAAGCTATGATGAGGTCAGCTGTTTGCATAAAGTAAGCTATGATGAGGTCAGCTGTTTGCATAAAGTAAGCTATGATGAGGTCAGCTCTTTGCATAAAGTAAGCTATGATGAGGTCAGCTGTTTGCATAAAGTAAGCTATGATGAGGTCAGCTGTTTGCATAAAGTAAGCTATGATGAGGTCAGCTCTTTGCATAAAGTAAGCTATGATGAGGTCAGCTCTTTGCATAAAGTAAGCTATGATGAGGTCAGCTGTTTGCATAAAGTAAGCTATGATGAGGTCAGCTCTTTGCATAAAGTAAGCTATAATGAGGTCAGCTGTTTGCATTGTTCTTGTAAAATGCTCTTCTCATTATCACACTGCTGTGTTCACAGTGTCCTGCGTGAAACTTGGAACACGTTTCATGCATTTTTGTTTACAAAATATCTACACATCAATATGGTAGTGATATAAAGGATGGAGATAGACCTCCCAAATATACCTACATGTGGGTACATGTCCCCCATATCCCCATATGCAGCTGTATGGCTAAAAGCATACCAGCCTCAGTGAACTGCAGATACAGACATAATCCCTCTCTAACTGTCTGTAATACAGTTTAACCTGCACATCTTTATTTATTTATATATCTACATTTATTTATCTTTATTTATGGATAATGATGAGAGTCGGGGTTATCCGCCAACTCTATAGTCAAAGTATGATTGTGATGCTTATTCCTTCAGTGGAAGCTGTTATACCATTCAGCGGACTGGGGGAACATCACCAAGGCTTGGCTGTAACTTGTTTGCTGTGATCTCATCTACCCATGTCTGCTGAACTGCCTAGTTTCATAAGCCGATCTTGTTCTAACTTGCTTTTTAATATATACAGTCTACAGATACATATGGTATTGAATATATTTATTTATTTAGTTAGTTAGTTATTTGGCATTCATGTACCAGTAAAGTACAACTGGGTCATGAGGTAACCATTTTCAGTGAAGGCCTGGGGACAAAAGCTCCGGATACGTACGGTTAACAGATTGAAAAACTAGAACAGACATAATAAAGTCATACCATTCAAGCACAGATATGAAAATAACACATTAGTCTGTCAGAATGAGAACTTAACATACATATTAAAATCATAACATTCAAGCACAGAATTTGAAAAACTAAACTTTACTTTGTCAGAATAAAAATTCAACAGACATAATAAAGTGTTCAAGCATAAATTATGTGGAAAGCCTGATAATAGGAAGCTGCAGCATTATTTACATAATAGATGATTACCATAATGATTATTAATATTCTAGAGGTCACAAAATAGGGTAACAGATTGTATTGGTGAAGGTGTAGGATAGTACAAGTAGACAAGGGTAGGGTGTGATGGGGGGATAGCAGGAATAGATATGGAAAAGGTATGAGTGCAACCTCAGGGGAGTATGTGTAGAGGAAGGGAGGGTAGGGTAAATTAGTAGTGGGGATAGAGGCAGTAGATGTAGAAAAAGGTATAAGAGTACCTCAGCCTGGGCTCATACAGGAGCAAATCCAAGCTTTGTTGACGTATTATTTTATAAGAGGTTTTGAAGGAGTGCATGTTAGTAGCAGCTTTGATAGTTAAAGGATGGGAGTTGCATAGTTTTGCCACAGAGCAGGAGTAAAGGCTTAGGTCTGAGGTTTTGTTAGGTTTATAAGTTGTGAGAAGAGGTATGTCTTCAAATCTGAGATGTTAATCATATCATAAATGACACTTTTGTGCTGATCTTCATCTCTGACTACACTGGCATCTGTAACTTATTCCACATGGTTGTCGTATTTGGTTGTGCATATAACTGTAACAGCATTCTTGTACTGCTGAAGTTGTGGTGCAATGGTTAAATGATTTGCCCTTATTTATCAAAATATCTGCCAACTTGGGTTCTAATCCCATATCTGACATATCCTAAGATGTGAAATTGGCTAATGACAGTGCACATGTATGCTGATGAAGTTAAGACAAATGATCACCCCATTAAGATATGTTTTCTGTGTTCCTTATACTTGTCTGTACATGATGATAATATAAATAACATTGTTTTTCATAGGAGTGCACTTTAGATGAGAGACATTACATTGCTATATGCTGTGAAGGTCGATCTGTCAATATGTGCACCTCCTGTATCACGTCTGATATGTGTGCATCAGCTTTTAATCGGATGTCAAGTCTTAATAAGCTCGATAATTTCCCAGGTAAAACAAGATCATCACTAAGGCTGTGTGGTTGCACAGACAACATCTGCATGTACAGACAGGTAATACTATGTGGAGACAATTCTGGAGGGACATTTCAAACATGATCAACACTGTGGATGGACACAACCATTACACAGAGACGTACGGTACTTCAGGCACAGTAAGTATTCAAGTTTTAAGCTACAAGCAGCTTTATTTACAAGTTAACCATAATTTATATGTCAAACAGCAGACAGAAACAATCATTGATCAAGTTCTTAGTCAGATAAAGAATTAATACACACTATCAAGCTATTTAACCCCTGAGTCTAGGAGCGCTGTTGGCCTAAATGCCTTCATAACTAAGCATGAATATTCTCTCTCTCTCTCTCTCTCTCTTCCTTATCTGATAAAAGGGAACAACATTGACATTCACCACAAAGAGTGCTTTAGCTTCATATTACTGGTCAAAATATCTACTAAATAAGTACCCCGATATTTAAAGACTTGTACATTGATCAGCTCTTGCTTGGTTACTATGAATTTCAACCTGTTTTCATCCACTGAGGTTTATGGATCATCGTGCATTAACATTCCTGGTACAAATTGACTGAAAGGCATTTAGAATTGGATGCATCAACCAGCTGTTGTAATATGCCAGCTTATCTTAAAACCATTTGTGTGCACGTGTAATGCAGACAGTGCTTTAAAGATAATGGTAGATATCCTCTGAATCTATACTACATAGAAAAAAAAAACTTCTGAATTTGTACATTACCTCTGTTTTATTTCAAACATTTCCTTAAATATCTTCCATTCTGTTTGTGTAATTTTGCAGTGCTTAATAGGTACTACCTGCATATAACGTAGTAGATGTTTAAAATGTTTCTGTTTGTGTAATTTTGCAGTGCTATACCTGCATATAACGTAGTAGATGTTTAAAATGCTTCTGTTTGTGTAATTCTGCAGTGCTATACCTGCATATAACGTAGTAGATGTTTAAAATGTTTCTGTTTGTGTAATTTTGCAGTGCTATACCTGCATATAATGTAGTAGATGTTTAAAATGTTTCTGTTTGTGTAATTTTGCAGTGCTATACCTGCATATAACGTAGTAGATGTTTAAAATGTTTCTGTTTGTGTAATTTTGCAGTGCTATACCTGCATATAACATAGTAGATGTTTAAAATGTTTCTGTTTGTGTAATTTTACAGTGCTATACCTGCATATAACATAGTAGATGTTTAAAATGTTTCTGTTTGTGTAATTTTGCAGTGCTATACCTGCATATAACGTAGTAGATGTTTAAAATGTTCCTGTTTGTGTAATTTTACAGTGCTATACCTGCATATAATGTAGTAGATGTTTAAAATGTTAATAACAGGAATCTGTACATTTTCCTGTCTCCTTTACTTGCGCTAATTTGCACCAAGAAATACAGCAAAGTTTCCCTTGTTAAGCCTAGCATGATTGCGTTTTTACCAGGTCACGCCTAAAAATGTCTATGGACCAGTTCTTTTACATGGTTAACAAATACATAAACATACTTCACTGCAGAGAAGCGAGGCCTCATTGAAATAATGCACTCAAACGGGTACTTCAAAAGAAAATGCAAAAATCAATTACAAGACTAATTATATTTTTTAGTAATGTCAACATGTGAACATTGCAAAGTCTCATTTTCTCACATGGAAATAAGGAAATTAACATACAATACTAAATATCTATCTAACCTTGCATACACACATACATACATACATATAGGTACATGCATACATACATATAAGTACATGATTAATGACTGAAAAGCTACATTACTGAAGAACATTTTATAGGTTCATAGGTTCAAAGGTAGGTACTAGGCTATTGGCCCGAGGGCCTATATAAGCCTAGCCAAAGGTACCCTGGCTTTCGCAACTCCCAAGAAAATAATTTTCCTGTGCCACTGTCGAGTAGAGCCACACAAGTGATCCCCAGGGTGAATTTCCTATCTCCCATCCAATCATCAAGATTTTTCTTGAACAGTGCTAATGAGGAGCTTTGTTTGATATAGATAGGTAGTTTGTTCCAGAGTATGGGAAGTCTCTGGGACAGGAATCTATCCCTCCAGCATGTTCTGTTTATTGTGGTGATGAGGTTTAGGTCCCTAGAGTGTGTAGCTCGTAGGGATTGGGATTTCTTTAAGTGGAGCATATCTAAAAGCTCTGGGTTTGACATAGCTTTGTGTGTGTATTAGACAGAGATCATCTCTGAGTAGGTGATATGCAACGGAGTAAAGCTGCAGTTTTTTGAGACGGTCTGCATAGGGCATCTCTTTGAGGCCGGTAATCCTCCTTATGAGGTATTTCTGTGGCCTTTCCAGTTGTTTTACATGTCTTGTGAGGTACATACCAAAAGGGGCATTGTACTCTATAATGGGTCTAATGAGTGATGAGTAGAGGGGAACAATGACCTCTTTTTTCCTGGATGAGAAACCTTTTGTGATGAGGTGTGCCACATAGAAGGATTTCCTGACTACTGTGGAGATGTGATTATCAAAGTGTCCCAAGGTCTCTTATCACACTTTCAGTGTTAAGTAGACTACCACCTATGTGGTAGTTCATGGGTACTGAGTTTTTACCAAAAGGAATGACAATGCACTTTTTGGCATTGAGCTTGAGGCCATGGCTTTGACACCAGGCATCTGTCTCAGCAAGGCCTTTTGTAGGATTTCCACATCTTTTGGAGTTTTGATTATGGCTCCTAGTTTGCAGTCATCTGCAAACTTCGTTAGCCAAAGACCTTCTGTGTTGGCCTGTACTTCAGAGAAGTAGATACCAAACAGGAGAGGACCCAGGACTGAACCCTGTGGTACTCCACTTGTCACTGGTCTGAAGCTGGATTTGGAGTCTGCTACTTTCACAGTGTGGGTTCTGTCAGTGAGCCAGTTGGCAACCCATGTTGTGACACAGGGATTTATACCTAGTTTAGTGAGTTTATCTATTATTCCAGAGTGGGGGATGGTGTCAAAAGCCTTGGCGAGATCTAGATACGCTGTGTGAACCACCTTACCCTCATCTATGGCTTTGGTGACTTCTTCACAGAAGTCTATCAGGTTTAGGAGACATGATCTGCCTTTTACAAACCCGAACTGGGTGGGGTCCTGAGTTTGGAGATTACCAATGTCATTGTTTATAAGTTCCATGATGATACGCTCCATAGCCTTGCAGACCAGGCTCGTTAGGCTAATGGGGCGGTAGTTTCCGGGGTCTGTGGTGGCTCCCCTTTGTGTAGTGGGATAACTGTCACTGTGCGCCATTCAGTGGGCACATAGCCTGAGGTGAGGCTATGACTGAACATGGTGCTTAGGTGGGGTGCCAGTTTGTTCTGTAGTTCATGTAGAACACAGCCTGGGATGTCGTCAGGTCCCATGGATGCTGTGTTCTTGGCTTTGGATAGTGTGTTTTTTACCTGTGCAGCTGTGATTACAGGAACTTTGCATTCTTCTGGTATAGAGATGGGCCCTTTAGGGGATGACAGAAGGGTAAAGTTAGCACTGAACCTATCTGCCAGGATGTTGGCAATATCCGTTGGTTCTGTATATTTAGTGCCATTGTGCTGTAACTCAGAGCAGATCTGAGTGTTCCCATTGAGATTCTTGACATAGCTATAGAATGCTTTGTGGTTGTCTTTAGAGTCAGTGGCGATTTTGTTTTCATAACTAGCTTTGGAGAATTTTATGAGGGATCTCAGCTTCTTACTGAAGCTGACCAGGGAGTTTCTCCAATCATGGGATTTTACTCTTTTTTGCAACAGTTTCTTTCTTCTGTTGTAGAGTTTGTTTATGGCAGGGGACCACCAGATTGGCTTCCTTTTTTTGGAGGATAGCATCTTGGTTCTGTTATGGATTGCACGATCCATGCACTCATGTAAGTGCTTATAAAGTGCATTTGTGTAGGATTCAGCAGTTATACCTCTATTGTCTGTCAGCATGGGTGTCGCAAAGCTTGCCACTTCTGTCTTAAGAAGCATGAAGTTGGCTTTGTAGAAATTTTTTACTGTGGTTTCCCTAATGGGGGGTGGGGGCAGGATGTGGATGTCTAGGGTGATTAGCTTATGGTCGGATCTGACCAACGAGAAATTGACCTCTGGTGTGGAGCACTGGTTGTCCATGTTGGTAATAACCAGGTCTAGGATATTGCTGCCCCTGGTGGGGGTGTGGATAAGTTGATCCATGGCATTGGAATTTATGAATTCCAGAAAACGTTGAGCACAAGAGTTGGTACATGAGTAGTTTTGCCAGTTAATGGTAGCATAGTTGAAATCGCCCATTATTAGGGTGTTAGGTTGTACCCTAATATTTTCCAGTGTATTAAGAAATGAGGAGTGGGAATCCTGGGGCATGGTGGGGGATCTGTAGCAAGCTATAATTTGGATTGCGGTCTTGCCCAGAGTTAGTTGCACTTGGATAATCTCAGATGCATTATGCTGAGCAACTAGCCTGGAGGTGTGGATATCCTTAATGAATATGGACACGCCTCCACCTTTAGTGTTTCGGTCCAGGTTAGGTGGCTGAAAGTTGTGGTATGAATTATAGCCTGGTAATGCAGGGGTACTCTCTGGAGCCTTGAACTAGGTCTCTGTCACTGCACAGATGTCGATGTTCTCCATTTTAAGGAGTGCCTCGAGATAGTGCATTTTGAGGTTTAGACTTCTAGCATTGAGTAGCAATACCCTCAGATTCTTCTTGCCTGTACCTGTTAGGGTGGTGAATTTGTCATTTGAACCTTGCCTAAAAAAGGCACTATAGGGGTGGCTAGAGCCTTAGCCAGTATCCGGAATCCCAGGGGCGATAGGTGCAGGCCATCTCTGGCAAAGCATCGTGGCTTGTCGATCATGTCATCCCAGGCAGACAGATACTGGATCCCCTTAGAATGACACCAGAAGCTTAGCCAATTGTTGAAGTCAATCATTTTGTCCTTGTACTGTGGTATCATTCTGGGTGATGGCAGGATGCTACTCAGGGCTAGGGTCATACCTGCCTGGGCTACAAGATCGGACAGCTCCTCCATGTCCCTTTTCATGTAGTCCAAGGAGGTACATCTCAGGTCATTCATATGACAGAGTCATATTTGTACTTGTTGTGGAGTGACCTGAGTGCATGCATTATGTGGCAGATCCTGGCACCCAACAGGCAGCTGACAGTAACTTTCTCCTTGTTTAGCCTGGTGAGTGGAACATCAGTGTGCCTGACTATAGAGTCACCTATGACTAGAGTGTTGGGTACATTGTTATGCCTTATGGGCTGTGGTTGAGTGGCACACTGAGTTTGTGGGCTATGTGTCATTTGGGTTGTGTTGGGGGGTGGCGGTTGCTTGTGTTTCTGCTTTGGAGGTCCCTGTTGCTTGGGCAGGTTTTTACTGAGAGCCTCCGCAAATGTAGGTGTGTGTTTTGTGTTTCTATGTGTGTGTTTTGGTGGTGTAGGTTTTGAGGGACTATGTGCTGAGTGTGGTGTGGTGCAAGTGTTTACCTTCTCCTCTTGACTGTCCAGTCCAGTGTTGGGTGAAGAGAGCTTTGCTTCCAGTTTGGCTATATAAGTGCATCTCTCACAGGTTGTAGTGTCGGGTGGTAGGAGGAGAGGGTTGTCTGTGTACATGAGGCACTTACTGCATTGCCCCAAGATGCCCAGATTCATCAGGTAGACAGGAGAAAACACCGGGGGCTGACCCTTAGACATGCCTGGATAGGTGCTTATTTGTTAAGTACTAGAAACTGTTTTCCTCTAGACAGTGTGGAAAGTTGAGTGCTGTAGTAATCTGTAGCTTATTTAGTGCTTACAACATGTTCTGAACAAGTGCTGAAACAAAAAACTGGCTAGTTCTAAGAAAGAAAATGAAGCTGGAAGGCTTCCCTCCAACACAGAAAGGCTTGGGCCCTAGAAGCCTACAAATAGTCCTGGACACAGCAAATCTATATCCAGGCTAGACTACCCACAGGAAAGGCAGGAAACAAGCTTAGAAAAAGTTTTTTTTTTTTTTTTTTTTTAGTGGAAAGAGAGAAAGGAGTAGCCGAAACTAAGCTGATTGGCCTTCTCAAATGTTCTCCCTGTACTGGGTAGAATGAGGTAATGACACTAGACTGAGAGGAGGGTCCCAGATCAAATTAACACTAGGGGCGGGCAACTGCAAAGCCCCCAACTATAAAAACACTATACCAACAGGGAGGCAGGGTGGGAAACAAACTGCAGAAATGTTTCTCACAGCTGAAAAGCAGCAGTGAGCCTTTAAATGAAAGTTTTAACCAGCTAAAGGAGCCTCTAGAAAAAAGAGTTTAACTGCAACAAGTTATCAGAAACAAACAACCCAACAGATGCTTTATAAAAGTGGACAATTTCCAGTTAATACCTCACACACAGTGAATCTAGCTAGAAAAATACACAGTACACAAAGTGCTATAAATAACAAAGAAATAAAGAACAAAATAAACAAAAACAGGATACTTAATGTTATAAATTAAAGTTCCGAGTTTCCTCAGTGTCCTTCCTTCGATCAGCTCAGTGTGAAATGGCAGAACACTCACAACTGAACTTCTTAGGTAACAGAAAGTTGAAACCTGAGACAGCTTTTAAGAAAGAAATCTCAAAAGAACCAATGAGGTGCTTAGTCTAAGCTGTAGTCCAGGTGACCTCAGTCAGCCAATGACCTCAAACAATTCTCTCTCACTGAAATGCCTGCAGGCTTTGGCTAAACCAAGATGTCCCTGAATATGTGCTCAGATACACAGCCTCCACAAACACTAGACCCAAATACAAGCCTGAATATGGAAATGCTACAAATATCCCCACTACTTAGAATAAACTGCAGAAATGTTTCTCACAGCTGAAAAGAAGCAGTGAGCCTTTAAATGAAAGTTTTAAACAGCTAAAGGAGCCTCTAGAAAAAAGAGTTTAACTGCAACAAGTTATCATAAACAAACAACCCAACAGATGCTTAATAAAAGTGGACAATTTCCAGTTAATACCTCACACAAAATGAAACTAGCTAGAAAAATACACACTACACAAAGTGCTATAAATAACAAAGAAATAAAGAACAAAATAAACAAAAAACAGGATACTTAATGTTATATATTATAGCTCCGAGTTTGCTCAGTGTTCTTCCTTCGATTAGCTCAGTGTGAAATGGCAGAACACTCACAACTGAACTTCTTAGGTAACAGAAAGTTGAAACCTGAGACAGCTTTTAAGAAAGAAATCTCAAAAGAACCAATGAGGTGCTTAGTCTAAGCTGTAGTCCAGGTGACCTCAGTCAGCCAATGACCTCAAACAATTCTCTCTCACGGAAATGCCTGATGGCTTTGGCTAAACCAAGATGTCCCTGAATATATATTATAGCTCCGAGTTTCCTCAGTGTCCTTCCTTCGATTAGCTCAGTGTGAAAATATGTTGGAAGAAACAGACTTCCTTAAAAAAAAAAAACTAAAGTGTTTGTACATGAATCAAGCACCCTTGCACTTCCTATATGGGGGCAGACACCCCATGCGCTCCCTGCTACTTAAATATACCAACTTGGAGATTGCACAATACTATGTAAAGGACATAAATTGCCCCTTTAACAGTATTCAACAATCTTGTAAAAATACTATTCTCCCACTTAATCTGTTTGAACGGTAGTCTGATCAGTTCACCCAGCATGGAATGCATTCAAACAGATTGCCTGTTACCCATGTAGCAGGTGCTCATACATATAAATATACAGATAGACATACAAACAAATAGCTAGATAGGTAGATATGGTTACATTTCTTAAGAACAAATGCTTTTTGTCATGGTTAAGAATAGGGAATGCTTGGAAAAGTGAATGCTCTATTTCCTTGATTTTCAGCCTGCTGGCTGCTTTCTGTGTGACATCATGTTACAGTGAGGTTAGGGAATTTACCTAACCCGGCTTTTGTGTGAACTTGGAGTTTGTACATGTAATTAACAGGAAGTATAGGAGTGCTGGGGAGGTGGGAGGAATAGCCCCCCTGCAAAAAAAAATATTTTTTTAACCCTTCAGTCATTTTAGATTCTGTCTAAAATGTTCACTCTTTTTTTTTCATTTGCCATTTGAAGCCTACAATATTTAATGATATAATCATATATATATATATATATATATATATATATATATATGTGTGTGTGTGTGTGTGTGTGTGTGTGTGTGTGTGTGTGTGTGTGTGTGTGTGTGTATGTATATATATATGTGTGTGTGTGTGTGTGTGTGTGTGTGTGTGTGTATATATATATATATATATATATATATATATATATATATATGTGTGTGTGTGTGTGTGTGTGTGTGTGTGTGTATATATATAAATATATATATATATATATATATATATATATATATATAAATAAAATGAGTGTGTGTGTGTGTGTGTGTGTGTGTGTGTGTGTGTGTGTATATATATATATATATATATATATATATATATATATATATATATATGTGTGTGTGTGTGTGTGTGTGTGTGTGTGTGTGTATGAGCGCGCACGTGTTTGTGTGTGTGTGTGAGTGTATATATATATATATATATATATATATATATATATATATATATATATATAAAACTATTAAATGATTGAACACTCAGATCAGCGAATGACAGAAGATCAAGCTACGAAGGCTGAAAACAGATATAAAAAAGGCATTTTATTGAATCTGTATGAATTTGTACATGTGAAATCTAACAGTAAGAACAGTTGTACAGGAAACAGTGCTTTGACAAAAAAAGCTATGAAGTCCTTGTCTTTAAAAAAAAATAAAGGGTATTACGGCCAAGGAGACCATCAAGAAGCTCAGCCACATCACCTAGTACTGGTGGGAGACATATCCCCCCATTAATAGATCCCCCCACAAATACTACATGAAAATGTTTTATCTTTCATCCAAACATCTATACTGGTTTTAAAGTTTGCTAAGGCTGTGCTTTGCTGATATGTATGGGAAGCCTGTTCCAGAAATTATGGATATGTTGGATTAAGCATGTATGGGAAGCCTGTTCCAGAAATTATGAATATGTTGGATTAAGCATGTATGGGAAGCCTGTTCCAGAAATGATGGATACGCTGGATTAAGCATGTATGGGAAGCTTGTTCCAGAAATTATGAATATGTTGGATTAAGCATGTATGGGAAACCTGTTCCAGAAATGATGGATATGTTGGCTTAAGCATGTAAGGGAAGCCTGTTCCAGAAATGATGGATATGTTGGATTAAGTAGCTATCATGCCATTCAGTGTTACTAATGTGATAATAAAGGTTTTGGACTCCAGGGCAGGTGTTTGATTTGCCACAACTTCTGTTTAGATGAAGGAGTTCTAAGATTGCTGGGTCATTCATATTGCATAGGACTGAACACTGGTCTGTACAATACTGAGAAGGTGGATAGGGATTTTAGTCTATCAGAGTTGGTCAAAATACTGAGACCTGTGAATTTTGTGCCAAGAATTATTTGTTGTTTATTTATTTGTCTTTGTTTATTCGGAAGGTCCGACTGGGTAATACCCATTTTCAACAGAGACCCACGGAGAAAATTCTAGTCAAACACAGAGTAGTTACATGTCTATTTATATTTATACACAAACAGTAGTAAAATTTCTATTTACATTTATATATAAACAGTAATTATATTTCTAGTTACATTCATACACACACAGTAGTTACATTTGGGTTCCTATTAGCACAATGAAAACACATTTCATTGAATGCATTTTCATCGACACCTAAACAGCGAACAGGCAAAACAGCAAAGCGGCTGTTCAGCAAATTCTTTCTCTGGGAAAGAAGTCGCTTGACCGCTTCATTGCTTTGCCGTGTTCTGCACTGTAGTGTGGTCTCAGAGATTCCCTTATCCGCTATAGCTCCCGAGCATAAATGTGCAACCTGACCTTAGGGTTAGGGTGCGAATTAAGCTAAGTGCATATGTTTTAAACTGTTTACTGTTTTTTTGTGTTAGATGTATGGTTGAGTTACATGCATATGTGTTTTCAACTGTTTACTTTTTGGGGGGGTAGAATTAGGGTTAAGGTAAGTGTGTATGTGTTTGGAAATGTTTACTATTTTTTTTTTTTGGTTGGAACAGCGATTTCTTTCCCAAGGAAAGAAATCGCTGTTCTGAGGTGTCGACATTTTCAGCTTTCACCGAAATAGGGTCGATGAAACATCATTTGCTGTTTAAAGCATTCGATGTCGTAATATAGGCCCGTTACATTTATACAGTCTAAGATTTTACAGAGGTACAAATTACTAACGAGAAAGCCCACATGCAACTTGATGGATTGTACAGGTAACAGTTATGTATAAAAAATGTTTTATCATTTCAGTGAGTGGCTGAGAGTATTCCGGTTAAGGAGAGTACTTGGATAGTATTGTACAATGAAAAATTTTAACCCTGTGATGAGCATGTACAAGACCAGGCTTGGTTAAGATGTTGTTTAAGCAGTGGTTTAAAGCTATTGAGTCTGTTGGTGAGTTTTGTTTGTGTGGGGATACTATTCCAGAGTTTAGCAGCATTGGGAGTAGAGTGACTCACCTGCAACATTATTTGACTTATTTGTAAGTAATAAGAATTTGTTACTAGAATGGAAGTCTCTTGCTGGGTAGTAGTGTAGTAATAAATTTTGTAGTGCATGGCATTTTTTTGGGTGATGAATGAGTTTGTGCAATGTAGTTAGTTGTGAATATGTTAGGTAGTTGTGCAGTTCAAGCCATTTTATTTGCTTTAAGCTAAGACAATGGTGGGTCCTATGAGGGAGACTGGTGGCAAATTTAGCTATTTTATTGTAGCAGGAGGCAAATTTGAGTATTGTTTATGTTTGTTAGACAGAAGTGAAGTATAAGAGAGTTGGCAGTAAGAAGGTGGTGGCTAGAGTTTTTCTTGCATTATCTGTAAGGAATCCATTGATCCTATAAAGGGAGCCTAGTTTCTGGTGTCATTCAAAGGGGATCCAGTGTCTGTCAGCCTGGGACGACATGCTCAACACATCTCGTTGCTTCGCAAGAGATGGCTTGCACCTGTCACCCCTAGGCTTTCAAATACTGGCCAAGGCTCTTGCTGCCCCCATAGTGCCTTTTTTTAGGCAAAGCTCAAAAGTCAAACCCACCTCTGTAAACAGCACAAATAAAAAAATGAGGGTTATGCTACTCAACACCAGGAGTTTAAATCTCAAAATGCACGCGCTCAAAGCACTCCTCAGTATGGAGAACGTCAGCATCTGTGCAGTAACTGAAACCTGGCTCAAGGCTCCACGGGGCACCCCAGCACTACTGGGCTACAACTCATACCACACATTTCGGCCACAGAAATTGGACTGAAACTCAAAAGGAGGGGGTGTATCCATATTCATCAAGGATACCTACACCTCCAGGTTAGTAATGCAGCATGATACCTCTGAGATCATCCATGTGCAATTAACATCGGGCAAATCTGCAATGCAAATTGTGGCCTGCTACAGATCACCCTCCATGACTGAGGACCACCACTCCAGCTTTCTGGAGACACTGGAAAACATGAAGGTCCTACCGAACACCTTGATATTGGGTGATTTCAATTACCCCACCATTAACTGGGAAAACTACTCAAATACAAACTCCCAGGTCCAGCACTTCCTGGAATTTATCAACTCAAATGCCCTGGATCAGCTGGTAAAGTCCCCTACCAGAGGTGAAAGCATATTGGACCTGGTCATCACCAACATGGGCGACAGGTGTTCCACACTGGAGGTCAACTAGTCACTGGTTAGATCAGACCATAAACTAATCACTCTGGATGTCCACACCACCACCCCCAACCAAGGAAACCACAGTGAAAAACTTTTCTATAGCAAACTTCACCTTACTTAAGACAGAGGTGGTAAGTTTCATAGCCCCCACGCTAAAGGATAACAGTGTCCAAGATGCAGGAACCTTTACAAATGAACTCTATGAGCACCTACAAGGATGCAGGTATCATGCCATCCCTAGCAAAACCAAGACTCACTCCCCTAAGAGAAGAAAACCAGTCTGGTGGACCCCTGCCATAAACAAGCTATACAATAAAAGGAGGAAACTAGTTCAGAAAAAAAGCAAATCCCAAGAAGGAAAGACATCCCTTATCAGTATCAGTAAGAAACTAAGGTCCCTCATAAAATCATCCAAAGCTAACTTCGAAAGAAAAATAGCCAAGGATTCAAAAGGTAACCACAAAGCTTTCTTTAGCTATGTCAAGAATCTAAGTGGCAACTCACAGACATGCTCTGAGCTAGTGCAAAATAGCACAAAATATACTGAACCTACTGATATTGCCAACATCCTGGCAGATAGATTCAATGCAAACTTCACCACCTCTCACCCCCAAAAGGGCCCACAACAATACCGGAAAAGTGTAGTGTCCCAGAAATCACAGACACACAGGTGAAAACAGCCCTTTCAGAAGCCAAAAGTACAGCATCAATGTGGCCAGATGGTGCCCCAGGCTGCATCTTACACGAACTACAGAATGAACTAACCCCCAACCTAAACACACTGTTCAACCTCAGCCTCTCCACAGGCTATGTGCCCATAGAATGGCGCACAGCAATGGGTATTCCACTCCACAAAGGAAGGGCCACAACTGACCCTGGTAACTATTGCCTCATAAGCCTGACTAGCCTGGTCTGCAAGGCTATCGAGCGCATTATCATGGAACTCATTAACAAAGACATTGGGAACCTCCAAACACTTGACCCGACCCAGTTTGGCTTTGTTAAGGGCAGATCATGCCTACTAAACCTGGTTAACTTCTTCGAGACAGTCACCAAGGCCATAGATGAGGGAAAGGTGGTTCACACAGCCTACCTTGACCTTGCCAAGGCTTTTGACACCATTCCCCACTCAGGAATTATAGAAAAACTCACCAACCTGAACATAATCCCCTACATCACGAGATGGGTTGTCAACTGGCTTACAGACAGAACTCACACGGTAAGAATAGCGGGCTCCAGGTCCAACTCAAAACCAGTCACAAGTGGTGTCCCACAAGGCTCAGTCCTGGGACCCCTAATGTTCGGCATATACTTCTCAGAAGTACAGGCAAACACAGGAGGACTATGGCTAACCAAGTTCAATGATGACTGCAAACTGGGAGCCATAATTGACTCTCCGGCTGACACGGACATTCTCCAAAAGGGCCTTACTGAGATGGGCAGCTGGTGTCAAAGTCATGGTCTCAAGCTAAATGCCAAAAAATGCATAGTCATCCCATTTTGGAAAAACAAAACACCCATGAATTACCACATAGGTGGCAGCCCCCTTAATAAAGAAGAGGTAATAAGAGATCTGGGGACCCAGGTAGATAGTACTCTCTCCTTTGACAATCATATTGCCAAAGTAGTTAGGAAATCCTTCTATGTAGCCCATCTAATTACTAAAGGGTTTGCATCTAGAAATAAAGAGGTTATAGGCCCCTCTACTCGTCACTCATCAGACCCATTATAGAGTACAATGCCCCATTTGGGATGTACCTCACAAGACACTTCCAACAGCTGGAAAGACCACAAAAGTACCTCACCAAGAGGATTACTGGCCTCAAACATATGTTCTATGCAGCCCAACCGGAAAAACTCCGGCTGTACTCAGTGGCATATCGCTTACTCAGAGGTGATCTCTGCCTGACTTACAAAGCCATGTCCAACTCAGAATTGATGGACATGCTCCACCTAAAGAAATCCAAGTCACTGCGAGCCACTCGCTCTAGTGAGCTAAACCTTGCCACAACAATAAATACAATATGCTGGAGAGATAGATTCCTGACACAGAGACTCCCCATGCTTTGGAACAAAATTCCTAACTACATTAGGCAGAGCCCCTTACTAACACTCTGCAAGAGAAACCTTGACGAGTGGATGGGTAACAGAAAATACACCCCTGGGATCACTTCATTGGCTCTTCTTGATAGAGGCTCAGTTAATTAATCAACGGGGCGGCGAAAGCAGACACACTCTGGCTAGGCTTATAAATGCCCTCAGGCAGATAGCCTAGTACCTACCTACGAACCTATGTTGTGTAGATTTAATGGTGTGCAGTATATGGTCGTCATATTTGATATTGTTTTCTATTATAATGACTAGAAGTTTATTTTGAGTTACAGTTTCATTGACAGTATTATTTGCTGACTTTATGGTAAAAAATTGCTTTTCATTTTGGCAAATTTTTGAGATGAAAAGCATTAACTTAATTTTCTTGAGGCTGAGTAGGAGGTTTGATTCTTTGAGCCAGGTTTCTACAGAGGAGAAATAATTTGGGTAATGTCTTGGAGCTTATTTATCATTGAGGCAACACATATTAATGTTGAGTCATCTACATGCTGAACTAAACTAGCATGGTGAGTAGAGGTGTGGAGGTCATTAATAAATATATTAAATAGTAGAGGACCCAGGATAGAGCCCTGAGGGACGCCTGTAATAACTGGTTGAAAGGATGAGTAGGTTTTTTGCCATTTAATGGCTTGTTGTCTTCCAGATAGGTAACTAAGGAAACACAACACGGAGTTTTGTGAAAGTCCTGTTGAAAAGAGTCAAATGAGCAGTTGCTGGTGCGAGACAGTATCAAATGCCTTTGACAAGTCTAAGAACATGGTGGACACAAGCAAACCATTGTTTCTATGTTGGTTTATTATATTGTTAAAATGTAATAGAGCAGTAGTGGTGTTGTGCTGGGGCCTAAAGCCATGCAATATTTCTTAGAGCTTTTTGAGGTTTGGTATTGTATCAGCTGCATATGGATGCATTTCTCTTATATTTTGGAGAGGGGGCAGAGAATCATTATCTGTCTGTAGTTATTAAACTATGTAGATGTGCCGGCTTTGTGCAGTGGTATAATGTAGGATTTCTTTCCACAGTGATGGGACGTATCTTTCTGCTATGAACCTTTTCATTTGTATGGACACAGGGAGGACTAAGACTTCTGCAGCCATTTTTTAGGGCACAGGGAGGACTAAGACTTCTGCAGCCATTTTTAGGTATGCTGATGGTAATTGGTCTACAGCTACAGAAGTAGTTTTTAGTTTAAGTAGTACTTCCTTATGAGTGAGGTAGATACTGGCCTAAAATTGAAGAGTTGTGGTGGTTTTAAATGGACAGGGGTAGAGTGGGGGGGGGGCAGATGTGTTAGTGTCTAAGACAGATAATACTGATTGTATAAAGTAGGAATTAAACTGTGGGGATATACAGCCCATCTTATTGTCTGTTTTGGGAGAGGAAGTGGTGGTCTTGGCATGGTGGAGTAGATTATTTAGTGATGACTAAAATGATCTGGGTTGTTTTTGTGTTTGTCTTATACGTTGGTATAATATGTTTGCTTATCCTGTTTGACATGGAGTTTTGCAAGGTTTCTAAGGTGTCTAAATTGCTGGATGGCATTTTAAGTTTTATTTTTACCAGTTTTTCCAGGATTTATCTCTTTTTCACATAATGTTTTTTGTTTGCTTTGTCAGCCATGGTGTGGGGTTTGACTTTACTCTTTTATTACGTACTGGTGCTAGATTATTTAAGCTCTGTAAGAATATGTTATTAAAATGTTCTACAACAGCATCTATCAGCATTGTTCTAAGTACATTCAAGTTATATTTTTTTAGCTTTGCTGAAATTGGCTGTATTTCATATTTGATTATAGATAATATGTCTATCTTGGTTATGGTATGTTCTAATAGCATATCTTGGTATGTGGTCACTCATGCTAGCTGAGAGGCAGCTTACTTTTATCAGTTTGACTGGCTTGTTTGTAAGAATCCAGTCTAATGTTGAGTGTCTCCCTGAAGTTTTATTGATTCTAGTAGCTGGGGTAATTAATTGTCTGAAGTTGTACAAGTTTATGGATTCAGTGACGGTAGTGGAATTTAAGAGTTGCCATCATTTAAGTCTCCACATATTATAGTTTCATGGTTAATTTGTTGGGATATCCAATACAGGATGCTTTCAGCAGAATCAGTGTCATTCCCTGGTGGTATATAAATTGCTGTTAAACATATAGTTTTCCTACTGTTAATTTTTAGCATGCTATTAGTAGTTCAGCATTGTTAAATGTGGGTATTTCCTGTGGAAGTATCCCCTATGGTTAGGAGATTTGTATAGGTGATTGCTGTACCAAATGCATGTCATGCCTGAGTACATTGTATCGGGGGGGTCTCATTATCCTTTATTGTTTTTAACCAGGTTTCAGTAGCTACGGATTACATCAGACGTGTATGGGACAAGGTAAGTATGTATGTCATGGACTTTATTGCACCTACATTTTAGGTTCATATTTAATAAGGTGAGTTTGGATTTTGTTTTTGCTAACGTGTTAGGTGACTGGTTTATTTTTGGGATGGAAGTGATGGTTTTATGAACAGTGGGACCAGGGTTGGGGTGAATATCTCTGCTAATTTTGTGACTTATTTTACAAAGGTAAGAGTGTGGCCAGTTATATTTTAGTCTTGGTTAGATATTTGATTGCAAAATGTGGATGCTTAGTTTTAATTCATTTACAGAAAAATAAATATAATGCAGTTTGTTTGTAGCGATAGGGTGTTATGGAGAAAGACAGGCTGGGTGGATGTTGATATTCTCTGTGAGGATTGATTGAAGTCATAAGTATTTGTAGGAGGTGGATTTGATAATTGGTGATAAAGGCTAGGAGATTGAGAAGAAATAGTAAAGTAATCTGACTTAGGGGCATCTTATTTAACTTGGGTTTTATCTTTGTTGTAAATTAGGATAAAAAATGTTAGGAGAATAGTGGGTTGGTTGAAGAGATATAATTAGATAGTTATAGGAGGCAAGGATTAACACAATTTGTGAGAGAGTCTTGGGTGGTAAATTACAGTAGGTGTTACTAATGTGCAATAATTGTATTGATTGTTTCCTTACTGGAGGTAACTGATGGTATTGGTTAAACAAATATGTGAGTGGTGCAGAAAGTATAAATGCAGAGTAAGAGGGGTGGGTGGGATTTGTGGGTAGTGTAGGGGAGTGGAGTGAGCCTGAGCTTTGCCAAGGCCGAACAAAGCATGTTGAAAACTTGCCAAGATACAGAGAAAACAAGCAGTGACTTAACATAAACAACCACAAATATGCTAAGAAATAAGTAAAAGGAACAATGCAGTTTAAAAGGCCCCTGTACTAGTAGATGAATGTGTTAATTCTGTTGCTATAGAACACAGTTTTACTAGAAGAGTTAGTCCAATATCACCTTGACCTGACTAAAGGTGATAACAGTAAAAAAATACACTTGACCATGTGAACAACTGTGTAATGTAAGGAGGTTTCTACGGAGTTAGAGATGCAAAGTCCAAAAGCCTACCTCAACCCCTACAGAGCAGCAAAACAATGAGAAAAAGTAGTCAAAGTCAAAGTCAAAGTAAACGTTATTCTTGATCAGATGCCTAGCAGTTACGGCTGAATGAAATTTCATTGCTTGGTCCCAGTGCAAGACATAACATAACATATAATTAGATGGACAGTAAGAGGTATTCACATACAGTAATAATTAAGATACCTAACAGCACTTAAATTTACCACATATTGGACAATAAGACATTAGACATTATTATACTAATAGGTATTGCACATACTAAGAATTCCCATTGTGATTTGCTTAGAATATTGCAAATCCACATTAGTAGTGAGATAAACTCTGTTCATATTGCACATACATGGAGTGAAGACTCACTCTGGCTATTGCACTAATAGTAATAGAAGAGATCGGCTAACTGTTCCGGATATTAAGCGATTGCCAAATAGTTACTATAGACAGTATGCCACAGCTTGTGGCATATTAAGTAAGCCAGAATGCAGTAATTCAGCTCTGGAAAAATACTGTCTGAGAACTCAAAAATGGTTACAGAAGAAGAGAAATAAACTTAAATACGGGAGACAGTGGACTGCTAAAACAATTAATTGAGCATGGTTAAAGGAGAAAGTACCAAATGGACCCATGTGGTCTACAAAATGAAGCTATTATAGTGGGCAAAGTTATTTGTTTTAGACTTCCATAACATTTATAATTTACATACATATATAGACCATATAGACCACAGACTGGTGTTCAAACGGCAGACTTCCCTGTTACATATATATCTATTTGTTTGCAGGAACAATTCTATAGAAATAAAACACACTAAAGAGACAGCTGAGTGCACTGAATTGAAGTAAACGGTGCACAAATAATAACTCAGATGAGATTGGTTTAGCAACTGTCCCAGGCAAGGAGAAATATGACAGGAAATGGAAGACCAAGGGTGACTTTCTTGAAGGCATGCAGTTCCACTAAAGGCAGAAGGATATAAACAAGGAATTAACAAGTCTAGAAGAAGTGAAGAAAAATATAAGAGAAAGAAATAGTTTGAGTAGTAGGAATAAATGTCAGTGTCTGTTAGGAAGGAGAGAGTAAAAGCTCACCAGCAGGACGTCAGTGGAGGAAGGTTTACAGACTACAAGGCTATTGCTTCCAAACTAGGACACCAAAGCACTTGTCTTCAGACTAGTCACTCTGCAGGTTAAAGTATACACAGAAGACCGGGTGCCCCTAACACTTAATTAAGCACAAGGCCAGAGGTGGAATACAGTTTGTCCTAATTAAATGGTGGTTGGATTGAATGGACTCAGACTGCCTATTTGACTGAGACTGCTGTGTGTATATTTAGGTTTCCAGTGAACCCTGTAACTCCCTTGTACCCTGCTAGGGGGGGGGGTGACCATTGCAGTCTCTGGAGTTGATTTAGATACTTAGGGTGGTGTATTAATGAGGTATTATGTGCAATAATTGGTCTTATAAGGGAGAAATAAAATGAGACTATAAGTTCTTTGGACCTTGACAAAATGCCACAAAGGTCAAGCCGTGCAAGTGAAAAGGAGTTTCTAACCAAACCAAAGGGACGGTGGTGAAAATAAGTTGTTATCAACACAGGTACCCAAGTAACTGATGATTGTATTAGATTTAAGTATCTACATGATTTTGAGTGTAAAGTTATCTACATGGTAAATGGTCATGATGCTAGGTTTAACATTGGAAACTTTGCTGCATTTTTTGGTGTTGAGGGTAAGCCCATAAGTTACACACCATGTATTTGTTTGGTCTACCCTTAGCGGAGAATGCTATTATCAGAATGGGACTTGATAACCATACCAATTTTTGTTTGTCAACACACTCGGTTACCAACAGCTGATTGGTATCAACTTTCATGCTAGACAAGCATATGCCAAAGAAGAAGGGCCCAAGACAGAGTCCTGTGGGATACTGCTGGTGATATTTCTTGTCCAGATCAAACAACTTCAACCTTAACGTTATTGATTATTTCAGGTAGAAAATTAACTTTCCAGCAAATTCTGAATGGGTTAATATTGAGTTAGGAGAATATGTGAGAATGGAGGATAGTGTTAATGGCTTTAGCAGCTTCAGGTTGGCAGCATCAGCTGCATTCCCTTATCCATGGTCTAAGCAATCCTTTCAGTGAGCTCCAGGTTAGGTAGGCACGATCTACATGTTACTACGGTGACCTGGTGTGTACCCACATATATAAGGTCACTATAGCGTGAGCTCATCAGGTTAGGTAGGCACGATCTACATGTTACTATGCTGACCTGGTGTGTACCCACATATATAAGGTCACTATAGCATATATTAGTTCAGCTATAATATACATTATATAGTTTTGACAAATAGTAGTAGTTATTTATTTAATTATTATTTATTTACCGGGGAAGGTCCAACTGGGACAGAGCCCGCTTTCAGAGGAGGCCTGGGGAGAAATACTCCAGACACATGTCTTTGGAATGGGGTAGGAAACCAGAGCACCCAGAAGAAACCCATGTGAATGCAGGGAGGACATGCAGATTCTGCACAGAAGGCACCCCAGCCAAGAATCAATTTGGAGAACCTCTTGCTGGGAGGTGACAATGCTAACCGCTGCACCACTAAGCTGATAGTAGTGAGACTAGTAAGCCAGTATTTCCTATGGTGAGTACAGGGTCACCTTCATGCAAGGGCACCAGAACATCTGCTCTTTAGACATCAGGGATGCGGTCAAAAGACTCAGCATGAGGAGTTGACTGAGGGGTTTGCTAGGTAAGATTTATTGTTTCTCAGCAGGCATCAGAGGATATTGTCAGGACACACAGTACTTCTATTTTTAGTTTTGGAAAGTGCCAAAAGAACATGGTCCAGAGTGATTTCAGTATAGAAGGAGACTGGATGTTGAAACATCTTAAGCATGAGCCATGAATGACTTATGGCATTTCATAAAGAAAAATGAAAAAATAGAAATATTTGAAAAATGTAATGATTTTGAGCAGTAATAGCAGCTGGTAGTTGAAGTGCGGTCATTGTGTTGGCATATGAACAAAAGTGACAACTAAACAGTGTGGCTAGAGTTTTAAAAATTCCATCATTCTATTCTACTCTTACTGTAGCCCTCATATACCACCGTGGTACTGCATGCAGCATTCTGTTCTTACTGGTGACCTTATGTTCTACAGTAGTACTGCATGTAACATTTTAATCAAACTGTTGCCCTCATATACCACAGTGGTACTGCATGCAGCATTCTATTTGCACTATTGCCCTCTTATGTTACACTGCTAATGCATTCAGGATTGCATTGCTCTCATAATTCACAGTGGTATTATGTGCAGCATTCTACTCCTACTATTGCCCTGATTTACCACAAAGACATTGCATGCAGCATTCTATTCTCACTGTTGCCCTCATATACCACAGTGCTACTGCATGCAACATTCTCTTTTCACTATTGCCCTCATATACCACAGTGGTACTATGTGCAGCATTCTATTCCCACTATTGCCTTTGTTTACCACAAAGATACTGCATGCAGCATTCTATTCCCACTATCACCTTCATACACCACAGTAACATGCATTCAGGATTCTATTCTCAGTATCTCAGTTCTGTGCTCATATACCATAGTCATACTGCATGCAGCAATATATTGCCCTCACATACCATAGTGGCATTGCATGCTGTTTTCTATTCCCACTATTGCCTTCATATACCATGGTGGTACTGCATGCAGCATTCTGTTCTCACTGTTGCTCTCATACACCACAGTGGGACTGCATGCAGCATTTGGTTATTACTGTTACTCTCATATACCACAGTGGGACTGCATGCAGCATTTGGTTATCACTGTTACCCTCATACACCACAGTGGGACTGCATGCCGCATTCTGTTCTCACTGTTACTCTCATGCACTACAGTGGGACTGCATGCAGCATTCTGTTCTCACTGTTACTCTCATACACCACAATGGGACTGCATGCAGCATTCTGTTCTCACTGTTACTCTCATACATCACAGTGGGACTGCATGCAACATTCTGTTCTCACTGTTACCCTCATACACCACAGTGGGACTGCATGCAGCATTCTGTTCTCACTGTTACTCTCATACACCACAGTGGGACTTCATGCAGCATTCTGTTCTCACTGTTACCCTCATACACCACAGTGGTACTGCATGCAGCATTCTGTTCTCACTGTTACCCTCATATACCACAGTGGTACTGCATGCAGCATTCTGTTCTCACTGTTACCCTCATACACCACAGTGGGACTGCATGCAGCATTCTGTTCTCACTGTTACCCTCATACACCACAGTGGGACTGCATGCAACATTCTGTTCTCACTGTTACCCTCATACACCACAGTGGGACTGCATGCAGCATTCTGTTCTCACTGTTGCTCTCATACACCACAGTGGGACTGCATGCAGCATTTGGTTATTACTGTTACTCTCATATACCACAGTGGGACTGCATGCAGCATTTGGTTATCACTGTTACCCTCATACACCACAGTGGGACTGCATGCAGCATTCTGTTCTCACTGTTACTCTCATACACCACAGTGGGACTTCATGCAGCATTCTGTTCTCACTGTTACCCTCATACACCACAGTGGTACTGCATGCAGCATTCTGTTCTCACTGTTACCCTCATATACCACAGTGGTACTGCATGCAGCATTCTGTTCTCACTGTTACCCTCATACACCACAGTGGGACTGCATGCAGCATTCTGTTCTCACTGTTACCCTCATACACCACAGTGGGACTGCATGCAGCATTCTGTTCTCACTGTTACCCTCATACACCACAGTGGGACTGCATGCAGCATTCTGTTCTCACTGTTGCAATAATATACCACAGTGGTACTGCATGCAGCATTCTATTTCACCACAGTAGTGCAGCAGGTTCTATCCCCTTCATTAGTGTCTGTGGGAATATTTGCACTCCCATGTATAAAATGTTTACTCCCTTCCTTTGTTGTCTATCATGTCCAATGTTGTATGCTTCTCTTAATCCATTTTTTGACAGACGACCTATATCATAAATGCTAAATTTGTGTCATTTGTTATTATTTAGATGAGTCAGAAGGACAATGTCTAATATACTCTTTTTAGTCTTAAACAATGAAGATTTGTTGCAGAGCAGTACCCCATTAGTCTGACTGTGCAGAAGTGGGTATGGCTTGTGTGACTTGACATACCAAATGGCTATGATGTTGCATGCAAATGATATATGATTGACTGGCATGCAGATTTGACAGTGACATGATTAACACATTTGGAAATCACCCCTGTACATGTGGTTCATGAATGTTCCTGAAAATGAGAGGCTACAGACCCAAATTAATTAAATGCTGCTGGTGATTAAAGTTTCGAGGTATACACACGTAACAACCTTCTGTCCAGTGATAATGTAAGCACAACTCCCCAGTGTTCGGCATGATATATTGTTCTTTGAAAAATGTACACATGCATTGACTGCCGTTCTGCAATTACTCGTCTCTAATAATATGTAACAGTTAAAGTGGACATTCTTTTTAGGACTAGCCTTTCTGGAAAAAGATCTGGGCCTCATCATTTAAGCTGAGGTTACAATTTGTGAACTGTTTCTTGATAGAGGTATAATGTACTTGTTGCACGATTCAGATTTGGGTTAGGGCTAGGTTTCGGCTTACAGATAACAGTAAACTGATTTACTACAGAAAGCCTGATTTAGACCATGTTGCTGTGTACTTTGCTTAAAATAACATGGGCCTTATGCAGGATGCTACTGTTCAGCAAACCAAGTAAGTGGTATGGAAGCACGACCCATGACGTTTGAGAATGACTGCATAAAGTACAGTATTATTTGGAATAAATCCATAGGGTTTGTGGCTTGTAGAGCATCCTGACTTTATACTGGCATTGCTGTGTTTAATCATATTATTACTGCAGCATTATTTAATTGTAGCTCCGCCTTGAGCTAACAAGCTGAATACTCAATGAATATTAATCAGGTCGGTGAAGACAACACCATGAATATTCATTCCTTATTTGCTGGCATTGCTGTGTTTAATCATATTATTACTGCAGCATTATTTAATTGTAGCTCCGCCTTGAGCTAACAAGCTGAATACTCAATGAATATTAATCAGGTCGGTGAAGACAACACCATGAATATTCATTCCTTATTTGAATGCGTCACCTGGTGATGGGTGGTGAATGAGGTCTAAGCGGGACTTGCTACTGCATATTTAAGACGGTACTGCTGTACAACAATGCCAAAGAAACTGTGTTCTTGAGGTTCAGTTCTGCTGTACAGCTTGTTTATAATAACATATACTGTTTGGGAACTGTCACTCATGCACAAAACCAGGGTTAGGCAATAATAATAGATGCTTTATAATGTCCACTTTTTAAAATGCATTATTAAAAAAAGTGAACATGCCCGCTACTTTATAATTATGTAAAGCACATTTTAAAAGATTGTGTGATCTATATAGTTTTACTGTGTTTGGACAAATGCTTTACGTCCCAAATCATGAATTTACCTTTCAGGCCTGAAGGTGACAGATGCCAAAGTTGAATAGCTGTGTCAGATGCTCACAGATGAACTTCGGCTATTAATTATTCAACCTTCTTTCCTTCCTGTAGTTGCAGGAGATATATTCCAGTGCTAACAGCCACAACAACTACAATTTAAGATCATTCATTTTTTTAACATCCTTAAGTATTTATTCACTAGCACTGAAAATTTATGTAAATTACATAGCTTTTATCATGCTGTGCAAAAAACATTCTTAAATGGTCTGGTTTCGAAAATTGCTGAAGGAAATCAAACCTTGAAATCATTTCCTTAGCCTCCCTCCTCTTGCAGAACTTGTATATATTTAACACGGCATGTCTCCATTCAATCTACCATGTAAATCTATGCATAGAAGAGGAAGGAAAAAAAACAATTGCAAAAGATTTGTTCTTCCAAGCAGAGACATTGACTGAACAGACATGCCCTCGAGTACACTATCAGACTTTTAACTCTTTTTTTTCAAAATGCATTATCAGTTGGCAAGACACAAACTGTTGCAAATATACATTTAAAATATTCAGTTCCTCTGTACTAGACAGCCTTTGCTGAAAATGAGATAACTAAAGCTGTAACACTCTAATCAACTGAACAATAAAGCAGAGACAGTTACACAAATGGGAAACAAGCCCATCCAGATATGACACAATTCTGATATGATTGGTAGTG
Source organism: Protopterus annectens (assembly GCF_019279795.1). Classification (NCBI taxonomy): domain Eukaryota; kingdom Metazoa; phylum Chordata; order Ceratodontiformes; family Protopteridae; genus Protopterus; species Protopterus annectens. The sequence goes on along the minus strand of NC_056733.1, from coordinate 994,868,222 downwards.
GAGACCTTTCCCATTGGATTCACTTTTAACTACACAGTAAAAGTGGCAACAGCTGCAGAATGATCAACTTTGCAGCTTATATTCCTACATCATGTATATTTGATCGAAATGAAGAATGTGTACTGGAAAAGGTTACAAAGTATTTTCTGTGAATCTGTTACATAAGATGCTTGAGCTGGTGGTAGTTCAGCTAGATGGGAAAGTTCCCATAGCATCACGGGTCTCCCTGAAAGACAGCCACTGCCTTAGTGGGACTAACAAGGGATAAATTAATAAAGCCGTGACAGTGATTCATTGTATCTTAAGACCTCTTTTTTCTACACTATTGTGTGACTGTGGAATTAGTATATATAAGGGGGGGGGGGCAAAGTGCTGTACATGGTGGATGTAGGGATATGACACTCTCACTTAAAAAAACACCTTTTTTATTTACTTGTTTGTTTGTTTACGTATGTATGTGTGCACATATGTATGCATATTTATATGTATACATGTATCTATCTATTTGTTTGTTTATATATGTACATGTGTATATATGTATGTATATTTGTATGTATGCATCTATCTGTTTGCTTGTTTATATATGTAAGTGTGTGCATATGTATTTTTATGTATCATTGCATCTATTTGTTTTATTTGTTTATGCATGTACATGTGTACATATGCATGTATATTTGTATGTATGCATGTATCTATCAATTTACTTGTTTAAGTATGTATGTGTGTACACATGTATGTATATTTTTATGTATGCAAGTATCTATTTGTTTATTTATGTATGTACGTGTGTACATATGTATGTATATTTGTAAGTATGCATGTATCTGTTTATTTACTTGTTTGTTTATGTATGTGTGTACATCTGTATGTATATTTGTATGTATGCATGCATCTATGTATTTACTTGTTTATGTATGTATGTGTGTATATATGCATGTATACATATATACACACATACATACATAAATACATAAACAACGCAGAATAGAAGAATGTAAGATGGGAGATGAACAGTTCGGATTCAGATCAGGATGCAGCACAATTGACCCGATGTTTGCATTGAGACAGATACTTGAGAAGAAACTAGAGAAGAGGAGAGAGTCAAACTGGGCCTTCCTAGACTTGGGAAAGCATATGACAAGGTCTCAAGAAAGCTGATCTGGGCAGTACTGCGGTGGTTTGAAATCCCAGAAACATTGGTAGAATTAGTACAGGCTATGTACAAGGACCCAGTGACTCAAGTACAAACAGTGTTTGGCCTCACTGAGGGGTTCCCAGTGGGAGTGGGTGTACACCAGGGTTCAGCTCTGAGCCCACTGCTATTCATACTGGTAATGGACTACATCAGCAAACAGGTTGGAGGGGTCAGAGCAACAAAGCTGCTGTATGCAGACAATGTGGCAGTACAGGCAGACTCTGATCTAGAACTTCAGCAAAGGATAGGAGAATGGAATACAAATCTGAAGGCACATGGGATGATACTAAGCACAGATAAGACAGTGGTAATGGCAGCAGATTGGGGAAATCAGAAGAAGCTGAGAATAGAGATAGATGGGAAGATAGTGGAACAGGTAAACAGCTTCAAGTATCTGGGAGGGGTGGTTGAGGAGAATGGTAGTCTGAATGAAGAGGTCAAAGCTAGAATCAGAGGGGCTGCAGCCAACTGGCATAGAGTATCAGGTGTAATATATGACAGAAGAATGCCAAAGAAGCTGAAAAGTAAGGTGTACAAGACAGTGGTGTGACCAGTACTACTGTATGGTACAGAAACCTGGGCAGTAAAGGCAGAACAGTTGAAGAAGCTAGAGGTGATGGAAATGAAGTGCCTGAGAAAGGTGGTAGGATGCACACTGTGGGACAGATGAAGAAATGAAGACATAAGAGCAGAAGCCAAAGTAGCTCCAATTGCAGAAAAGATCAAAGAAAACAGATTACGATGGTATGGGAACATGTGTAGAAAAGCAGAAGACAATCTGGTGAGGGAAATTTGGGACAGACATGAAGAAGGTAAGAGGAAGCGAGGGCATCCAGCAAAGAGGTGGATGGATTGTGTGAAAGAAGATCTGCGACAGTCAGGCATGAGTGTTGAAGAAGGCAGGAGAGTGGCACTGAATTGAGAGAGTTGGCGACAGTTAATACGATACCCCGACCCTATGTAAATGGGAAAAAGGGGGTGATGATGATGTGTATATATGTATGTATATTTGTATGCATGCATGTATCTATTTATTTGTTTGTTTGTTTATGTATTCATTCATGTGTGTACATATGTATGTATATTTGTATGCATGCATATATCTATTTATTTATGGGCAAACTAAAATATCTCACAGGAAACCATAATTCTAGGAGATACAAACATTAATTGGCTGAATCTAACAACCAGTTCTCCAGTCAACAGCATAAACCTACATAGCTTCACACAGCTCATTACAACTCCTACCCACGGCCTATCCACTAGATCTGAATCCACCGTAAACTGGATGTTAGTATCTCACCCACAAAATAATTCCAACTCAGGCACCTTACCTGATATACTAAGGGACCACCTCCCAGCATTCACCCATAGGACCCTCCTTCAAATATCAAAAAAAAACACGCCTACAAAACCTCCAGAAATCTCACCCACTTTGACCCAGATAAATTTGTAAATATCCTAAAAACCCAAATTGGCTCCCACTAAAAACACTCCCCCTAGATGATGCTGTTAACTATTTCAACATTTTTTTTCTGGACACACTAAATAGCTTAGCCCCTCCTTGAACTAAATGTACCAAGGCTAACCATGCCCCTTGGCTAACTAAACCAACAAAACAAAACCTCCTCCATAGAGATAAAGCATGGAAACAGTGACAAAAATGTAAAACTAAACAAACCGAACTTACTTATAAACAACTCTGAAACAATTCCAAAACACTAGTCCTACAAGATAAGAAAAATGACTTTACCTCACAGCTATCCACTGCAAACAACAATCCAAATAAGTTTTGGAGCTCAGTTTCCACATTACTTCATCCTGGCACATTACAAAACTCATCTCCAACACCTGACAAAAGCCCACAGCAAATCTATCTCATGATTTTAACACCCATTTCATTACTACTATTCAAAACCTAATCAAAGACCCTACAACAGATTCCTCACATAATAATAAAACTTCCCCTACCCTAGACTCCTGCATTAATAATCCTACAGCACCTTTATTCTCCATCCAACCCATTCCTACCTCACAGATATGCAAACTTCTAAACAAACTTAAACCCTGCTCTCTCTCTCTCTCTGCTGACAACCCCCCCATCCAAATATTTAAAGCTAGCATCAAGTGCAATTGCATACCCAGTCATTATACTAATAAATCAATCTCTCTCTGAATGCTATGTCCCAAACTTATGGAAAAAAAATCTATCATCACCTCATTACATAAAGGTGGAACCTCCCATGACCTGTCAGACTACCGCCCAATCTCAATACTTTCGCCACTATAAAAATATTAGAAAAATGTGTACATATTCAACTACTGAAACACCTCCTAGACAATGAGCTTCTCTCTCCCACACAACATGGCTTCCGTCCAGCACATAGCACAATTACAGCCTTGTTCTCTTTCACCGATACTGTCAACAAAGCCCTTGACACTGGTCTCTATACCTCAGTAATCCTGCTAGATCTGTCAAAGGCTTTCGACACAGTATCACACAACAAACTACTGTACCAAATATCAAAACTAGGATGTTCCCCCAATTCTGTCAAATGGCTCACCTCCTACCTCAATAACAGGGAAAAATCGGTAAAATGGCAAAATGCATATTCTATCAAAAAAAAACATAGGAGTCCCTCAGGGTTCCATTCTAGGGCCACTACTTTTCAATATTTTTATCAATGACGTTCACAAAGTCTCTCAACTAGGTAACTTGATCCAATACGCTGATGATTCGACAATTATTTCTTCCACCAATAATTTCTCTGACCTTCTCAATATAACCCAAAAAGCTGTTATTTCAATAGAAACCTGGCTAAATAATTCTCAATACTACTAAATGCCAAAAAAATAAAACTACTCCTATTCACTTCAAAACCACCAAGCACAGACTTTAAGATTTTTTCCTAAGGATGGAATTGAAATAGAAATAACAAGAACTGTCAAACTATTAGGTATAACAATAGATGACAAACGTACCTTTGAACCACATATTCATAACACAATAAAAAAGTACACTTCAAATTAGGAACACTATATAGGCACAAATTATACCTCAACAAGCAAACCAAAGCTAAACTAACAAGGACCCTACTGTTCTCTTCCTTTCTATATGGAAGTGCTATCTTTACCAACCTACTTTCATCCCTTAAGAATAAACTGCAATCTTGCTATTGTAAAATAGGTAAATTTGCCTCAGGAAAACCAAACCGTACACACCACTGTGAAGCAATTGCAGAACTCAACTGGCTCAAATTCCCAAGCCATCTTTCTTATATCCGGCTAACATTAGCACATAAATTAATTTTCAAACCCCGCCTCTACCCAGCGCTTCACTCAGTTGTACAAACTTACACTCCTGCTTGGTCACTTAGATCCTGTCAGAAACAACTAATAAAAGTTATAAAATCAAACAAAAGAGCTGGACAACGTCTATACTCCTATAATATAGCCAAACTTTGGAACACATTACCCTCCCATATAACTCTAATGGAATCTTCACAACTCTTTAAATCATCACTCAAACTACACTACCAAAATAACGTATCCTGTCACTGCACAACAATCAAACCTCCATAGCCTCCCCATCTCATGCTAAACCATCCTACAGGGCAATCACAACTTACCTCTATATATTGCTGCCCTTTACTGCCTGACTTTTTCTCTCCTTCTCCCTACCTCTTGCTAAACTATCTTATGTGACACTCACAACTTACCTCACTGTATACTTCTGCCCCTTTACTCATGGGCTTTACTCTCTCCCTTGCTTGAAACCTTCTGTGATTTTTTTTTTATCTGAAGATGGAACTATGTATATGTTCTTTTAATGTACTATATTGAATGTGATACCTTTATTGTATAAAACGTGCAATTTTTTTAAAACTCTTAAATGTCTTAATGTTTACCATGGATCTTTTCTCCCCGGGCCTCCACTGAAAATGGGTCAATGGCCTAGTGGACTTTCTTGGTCAACAAATGTCAATAAATAAAATAAATAAATAAATAAATGACTTGTTTGTTTGTTTGTTTATGTATGTACGTGTGTACATATGCATGTATATTTTTATGTATGCATGTATCTATTTATTCATTTATGTATGTACGTGTGTACATATGCATGTATATTTTTATGTATGCATGTATCTATTTATTCATTTATGTATGTACGTGTGTACATATGCATGTATATTTTTATGTATGCATGTATCTATTTATTCATTTATGTATGTACGCGTGTACATATGCATGTATATTTTTATGTATGCATGTATCTATTTATTCATTTATGTATGTACGTGTGTACATATGCATGTATATTTTTATGCATGCATGTATCTATCTATTTATTTATTTTGAATCAGACTGAAGCTTCAGTAAGATGTGCTCATTTCACTGGAACATCAACCAGCAGTTACTCAGGGACATCTAGTCAGAGCTACGTGGTCTGTCCCTCTAAGGTTGCATCCCACATTCTGTTTGCTGCAGCGTAAGGCTGCACCCTACATTCTGTTTGCTGCTGCATAAGGTTGCACCCCACATTCTGTCAGCTGCTGCCTAAGGCTGAACCCTACATTCTGTTTGCTGCTGCATAAGACTGCACTCCACATTCTGTTTGCAGCTGTGTAAGACTACACCCCACATTCTGTTTGCTGCTGCATAAGGCTGCACCCCAAATTCTGTTTGCTGATGGGTAAGGCTGCACCCCACATTTTGTTTGCTGCTGGGTAAGGCTGCGCTCCACATTCTGTTTTCTGCTGGGTAAGGCTGCACCCCATATTCTGTTTGCTGCTGGGTAAGGCTGCACCACACATTCTGTTTGCTGCTGGGTAAGGCTGCACTCCACATTCTGTTTGCTGCTGGGTAAGGCTGCACCCCACATTCTGTTTTCTGCTGGGTAAGGCTGCACCCCATATTCTGTTTGCTGCTGGGTAAGGCTGCACCACACATTCTGTTTGCTGCTGGGTAAGGCTGCACTCCACATTCTGTTTGCTGCTGGGTAAGGCTGCACCCCACATTCTGTTTTCTGCTGGGTAAGGCTGCACCCCATATTCTGTTTGCTGCTGGGTAAGGCTGCACCACATATTCTGTTTGCTGCTGGGTACGGCTTCACCCAATATTCTGTTTGCTGCTGGGTAAGGCTGCACCCCACATTCTGTTTTCTGCTGGGTAAGGCTGCACCCCATATTCTGTTTGCTGCTGGGTAAGGCTGCACCCCACATTCTGTTTGCTGCTGATGCTGCTGCTGTCCTCTCACTACACTTCTAGTGAGCCACTTCAAGTGCAGCCAACACCTCAACATCCAGATGAGTATCTCAGTGGCCAGTTTCATGCCACCTATTTACGTGGAAGGAATGGCATTTTACTAGTTCTCTTTCCTGGAGGCTAGGAGGGATCTGATTCTTGGCTATGGCTACAGTAATCAGGGAATGCACTAAAAGATCACCATGGACTTGCTGTGTGTGATGCTATTGCATGGTGGATATAGGACTAAGACTGTGGATAAGGCAAAATAATTTAAAAAAAAATGTGTAGGAATCATGGATTACATCAGTTCATCTCAGTCCTCAGCAGGTAAAATGACCATTGTTGACAAATGGGGTAGTGAATGAGTATTAAGAATTATGGTCCAAGGCTGGGAGGGCTAAAAATCATCTTTGTTTTCATGTACTCTCTTTCATTATAGGAAGCAACACTTTTTTTTATTTTACATGTGTTAACCAGGAAAGTCTGACTTGGAAAGAGACAATTTTCAGCAGAGGCCCAGGGAGAAATGCTCCAGATGCATGTCTTTGTAATGTGGAAGGAAATCGGAGGAAACCCACACGAACGCAGGAAGAAAATGCAGACTTGGCAAAGAAGGCACCCCAGCCAAGAATCAAACCGGAGAACCTCTTGTTGTGAGACACCAATGCTACCACTGCACCTGCACCATCTCAGAAGTTGAGCACTGAAGTTAAGTTTTTGTTAATTTACCATATTTGCTCCACTGAGATGATGACTCTGTATGTGGCTCTATAAACACAATCACATACATTATCCAAAGTACTATGCAATATAGAGTACCTGTACAATACAAAGAGGTAGCTCTGTGTGCAACGCAGTCCATATCTTACAATAATGTTATGCATGGATCACTGTGATTATGCTCTAGAGCTAGAAAAAAGATAAACCTATTATACGCTACTGTAGTGCAAGACCCGATGATAACAGAGCTTTCAAAGGTTTGTTACACACACCTAAACACTGTCACTGTCTGTTACAGAAGGGATGTTCCTTCGGTCCCTGAATATCTTTCCTCCTATAGCCACTGAAGTTTGCAGATGTTAAGTTATTTATAAGTAACTTATTTAAATTAGGGCACTATTTAAAAACTGCCTTTATGCAGTTGAACTCACTAAGTGCTTTACTGGCTTTCTAAACTGGTAAAATACATCACATTTTTTTCTGTTGTTAATGATAGCACACAGAGTACTAAGTACACTGCAAAGAATTATGATCAGGTCTCATCAGTCATAACTCATTATCATGTGTTCTCAACATGGATACCAAGATTCACCTTATTTCTCGGCATCTCTGTCTCAAACACATAATAATGTGGTCATATGTCTAGAGACACAGTCATAACTCTCTATGCTTTACCCAGTATATAAACTAAGCACAGTTAAACACCTCCTGTTACACTGTGCATGCACAAATTAAAGAGAAGTCAAGTAGTCATCTTTTAAGAGGATCAGATTCAATACTTATACAGAATAATGCTTGTGTCTAATGTTGTAACACAATCTTCTGTAAGTCAATACGAAATGTTAAAACCGTATGTGACCCAAGAGGCAGTGGAAAAGTTTTATAAACAACCAGGTTTCAAGAGTTCTTGGAGATGCAATGTCATTTTCTCTGTTATGTTTCCATATGTATTATTTGCATGCAGATTACATACCCATAGTTAGTTGTCATAAGACTGAAACAACATTTACCAGATGATAATTGCTCAAATGTTATCTGTAAAATACAATTACCAAAAGAATCAGAAAATGATTTTCAGCATTGCATAAGCCTCATTTATCCATCTGTGGGGGTGAGACTTCCCAGCTCACCTCTATGCATTGACATCAGGAGGTGATTCATCACGAGTTTTGACCTATTTTATCAATGCAAAAAGAAAAGGGAATTTTAGTCAAGTGACCAGAGGAGAGAACAACTGGATATATAAGTTCTATCCTCTAACAGTGCCATTGCATTACACTGCCTTAGTGGGACTAACAAAGGATATTGCTGCTAAACTCCTACTCACCAGGGAAAAGCTATGTTTCATTGCCAAGATCAACACATTTCGTCTGCCTGGCTTTCTGGTTCGTTATATATTGTGAAGTGCTCAGAATACATATTGCTGTTAGAACATTTTGATCAGATAGTGAAAGTAGAGAAAAAAATAAAACATTTGGGGTGTGTAGAAATGAGGTTGGACATTTGGGGTGTGGAGAAGTAAGACTGTAAGAAGAAAACAATGAGAAGCAATAAAGGCCACAGGACGATGGATAAATATCCCGGAAAAGTTAGTGAATAGTAGGAGAGATTGCCACTTAACCTCTTAGTGCAAGAACGCTGCAGAAAGCGTAAAATAATGAGAAGAACAACGGCCCAGAAATAGGAACAGATTTTAAATATTGCCATTATAAGCCTAGAACATTGCTAGAATAACATGACTTGTGTTTGCATGAATTTTCTGAAGGGTATGAAGTCTGAAACTCAAATGTATGTTATTATTCAGTGACTTCTATCCTCGGTGATTTGCTAGGGACCCATAAAATAAAAGGCAAAAATCTGCACATTCTGCAAAAATCAATATAGTTGAGAGGTACGGGAATAATAAAATGAAGGGGCATTTACTGGGGAAGGCTACTGAGCAATGCATTACTTTGTCCTAATAGCAGCAGATAAAATAAAGGAATAAATATGAATATGAAGGTAGTAGAAACACATGCAAATGGCAAAGTAAACATTGTAAATGTTTTAGACTCTTACAGAGAAAGGGTGCAGCCACTGGGAGGACTGTGAACTGCTGGCATTATATGGAATGATTAGAATTCCATCAGTCTAGGCAGGAAGGGTTCAGGCGGGATATGACTGCCCCTGGTAGAATGGAGCAGAAGAAAAAATGAAGCAGAATGGACCATGACATGGACATCAACAAAAAGTACCATGTGACACAGCAATGAAGGTGGGAGAAGGTGAAGGAACTCCATCTTAGTCAGGAGAAGTGGAAAGAGATGTGAATAGGCTTTCATAACATTCAGAACTGATAACTGTACATTCTGCACGAGTGGTATTTAACACCAATTCATTTGGCAAGGGAAGGGAGCTAATCAGATAGCACCTGCTGTCTCTGTGGCCAAAGCAATGCAGTGGCAATCCATATGTTTTGGGCTTGCATAGAAATCTGGCAGTTTTGGAAAGAGATTCAACAGTTTGTGGGTAACTGTTTCCATAGTCTTCTAACTCATGGGAATTCTGTGGGCTGGAAATAGTAGGGGAAATATAGGGGTGGTCTTGAAGAGAAAGAAAGCTAGCTTAGGCTTCAGCAGGTCTCATAATTTCATTTGGATTCCTCCACCATCCTTCATAATATCAGCCCAGCACACCAGTACTTATCAACTCCAGTCATCTTCCTTACCCCCCCCCCACTCAGACTTAATCCAGTGCTGCTGGGAGCAGTCATGGAACTAGGCATCCAGGGCTCAGCATGTCTGTGCATCCATTCAAGTGGGACGGATTTTATATATTACCAATCCACCACCCCCGGCACACCTAGTGGTATGTCTGGCGGATGGTTGTGCAATGGAGATGTGTGGCATGTCACTCTACTTCAGCAGCGGCAGCACAGCCATGTTGCCACCCTGTACCTCTGGTTACACGTACTAACCAAAGTGTCTTTCCCAGCCTCCCCCAGAGATCAACACAGTAGATTCCCACAGCTCTGTCCATCTCTCCTTGCTGCTTCCATCAGTTACCTGAGACACTTATTGAAGCCAGGTCACCTGGGCCATAGTCAGGGCTTTGTCCATCTCTGCCACAGATTGTAGGCTTCATGAGTATTAGCCAAACTGAAAGGCATAGAAGGGCACCTGACTGGAAAGGTGATCAAAGAAATGGCAGCATTAATGAAGATAATTATTAGAGGTATAGTGCCATAGGCAATCCATCCTAAGGAAACTGATTTAAAAATCTGTGTATTTTTGTTTCTTCTCTTTTTCATTTGCTATCAGTAACACATTTGGTCTACAAAATGTGTATATTTCTCTGATCTTTTCTGTTATAAATGTAAAAGGGGCTTAAATGAAGGGAAATGCATGTGCGTGTGTCTACACACACACACACACACACACACACACACATATATATATATATATATATATATATATATATATATATATATATATATATATATATATACATACACACATATATATAGGTAGATATGTGTAATGTGTGTAATCATTGACTTTGTTTCCTGTACAAAAGCATTAATAAAGTGTTACTGCTGGGGGCACTATACACTGCAGGTCCTATACCCCATCAACTTATAACTCTGAGATCACGCAACAGTGAGGAAAAGGGCCATATCCCTTACCTCAATGCCTCCCAGTCTTGGAAAACCTGCACCATGATGTCCTTTCCGTGTGTAGTTAACTGGCACACAACTATGTTTTGCTATTCGCTCTCATAGCTGTACAGTAGTGTTATGCAGTTGTTGATTAAAGTAACTCTGATTAAATGAGTCAATATTTCAAATCAATGAATTGCACATTGATTATGTGTGATGAAAAGACATGTCTGCTAAACCACATGTTTACATACACTCTTGCCACACCAGCAGCATTGATTGGTGATCTTGGCACATCAACAGTGCAACTAAAATTTTCATAAATCTGACCTATTTTTGATACTCAGTAAGAACTTGCTTAAAAATATACTGACTACATACAAAAAATGCAGATGTTGATACATCCTAAAACAGCCAAGCCAACCTAATCATAGATCCTCATTTAGTTTAACAAAATATATAAAAAAACTGAAACAATATTTCCCATTGATACAATGTAAAAAAAAAGTAACTTTACACATTGCACCATAAAATTCACATACAATCCCCACAAAGAACACTACCCTCCCATGTGAACTCCCTAGAAATGATTTTTTTTTCTTACTGGATCTAAAACATTATTTAGTTTAACAAAATATATAAAAAAAACTGAAACAATATTTCCCATTGATACAATGTAAAAAAAGGTAACTTTATACATTGCACCATAAAATTCACACACAATCCCCACAAAGAACACTACCCTTCCATGTGAACTCCCTAGAAATTATATTTTTTTCTTACTGGATCTAAAACATTGTTGTAAAGTAATAAAAACAATAAAATAAAATACTTAGAGCATTTAAAAATAACTGTGTTAACTCATTCCCTGCAGTACAGCTGTTTTGAGTGGGTATCTTTAACACGCAGTGGATGTGGCTTGAGCTTTTAAAAAAGAAGTTACCACATTATATTTCTAATAAATTCTCATTGACAGAGGTCAGATATCAATATAATTGTGTTTGCCATCATCCCTGGGATTCAGCAAGCTCTACACGGCATGCAGGAATAGTACAAGAGCTGCTGCATGCAATACGTCCGCCGAGCAATCCAGGATAGAGCTCCCAGCAAGTGCATGAGTGCTCTTACACTATTCCTGCATGGGCACAGCTTCTGTATGCTAATTATCCCATTTGCTGGTGAAAACCATGCAAATGAGGTGAATTAGCAATCCAGGAAGCAGGCAGGTGTCCATGCAGGAATAGTGTATGTCACCTTTACTATCAATTACTGAATGGAATACTATATTCTGATAGTTGTATCTATGCTATGGATGCAAGAATGCAAGGGAATCAGTTGGCCAAATGGGATAGCAGCAGGTAGCTGACAGCTACATGGGACAGCATGAAATCCATAACCAATACTGGTGTCCCCATACTAGGCAGTAGTACTCAGAGTGATAACTCCCACTGCAGTACATGTGGTGGCTCAACTAACTGTCAGTGTCCACAGGTCACACACATGGATGTCAATGAGTGTTCCCATTCCCACCCCCCCCAGCCTAACCCAGCAGGACAGGTAGAGATGACCGGAAATAAAGGTCAGGCAAAGCTACGCAAATGCTGGCAATGGTGAACAGCCCCCCCACAGACCTAAACAGACATACCACAACAGGTCTGGCAGTTGCAGTATAGTTCTTTTTTTTTCAAAACAGGTTTATTGTTTTAACATATAAGAGAAATATCATAACAATTTTATACAAGTAATTAAAAATAGGTATTATTATAATATTCAACAAAACAACTAAAGTATTTACAAAGACATCCACTACAATCAGATCAATTAATTAAACTAAAATACCGTGCTATTGAAATTAGAATTTTTTTAACAATATAATATGATGTTTTTCTAGTTGTTCTCATTCTAATTGTGCTTATTTCCATATGGCACATTATATTCATAACATTTTAAATTCATTGAATGAAGGAGGTGTATCTGAAATCCAATTTCTAGTTATTATTTTCCTGGCCTGCGCTAGGATAGACCATAACAAGGGAAGCTTAATCTTTTTAACACATTGAGGTACAGGTGTGTTGAATAATATAAGAGACTTAGAAATAATGAAATTATCTGTAAAAGAGCCTGCAAAATTCATTAATTGACTTCCAGTATTCTTTCAACTTCATACAGTCATAAAACATATGAGCCCAGTCAGCATTAATTTCTACATTACTTCTCTTACATAGATTATCTTTATTATTTATTTTATTCATCATCAAAGGTGTATAAAAAGATCTATGTAAAAATTTCCATGTATAAAGTCTCCAGACAATGGAAGATGTAGTTCTATAAGCAGATTCCAATATATATTGTTTATCTTGTTGAGTTGGTGGGTCCCCATTAATAGAGGTGAAATAATTCCAGTATGAATCTACACTGTAAAAAGTTTCTTGTCTGATAATTTTATGTATATATGAAAGTTTACCTTTATCAGAAACTTTATGCTGTAAATTTAAGTTGCAGTATAGTTCTGAAGAGTAAAAAGTCTGAAGGTGAAATGTATGCCATTACAATCTAACTTGAGTAAGTTCTGGAGTAAGAAGTCTGAAACTGAAATGTATGCCATTACAATCTAACTTGTGTAAGTTCTGAAGAGTAAGAAGTCTGAAACTGAAATGTATGCCATTACAATCTAACTTGTGTAAGTTCTGAAGAGTAAGAAGTCTGAAACTGAAATGTATGCCATTACAATCTATCCTGAGTTCTCCACTGATATGCTTCCAATCAGCAAGACAGGGCACAATACATCATTAAATGGAAGCAAACAGAGTTATAACTGAAATACCAGTGCAGTCAGTGCATATGTGGAAAGTTGTCAGGTGTGCCCCCCCAACCCCATGTATAAATGGCAGTAATGTGTACGTTTGTAGAGTAATATCAGTGGAGCACAGATTGCCTGAGCTGTCCCAATCAACATTATAATTGGTGTATGTCCACTATATGCAGGGGTAAGTGTGCCAATCTTTTGTGAGTGTTTAATATTGTCTGGAAGTGGACAGCATGTAGGCCTGGATGTTGTGTCTCAGTGTCATTCCACTCCACAAAGGTGGTGCCACAACAGAACCTGGGAACTATCGCCCTATAAGCCTGACTAGCCTGGTCTGCAAAGCTATGGAGCGAATCATCATGGAACTCATAAATAGAGACATTGGGAACCTCCAGACACTGGACCCTACCCAATTTGACTTTGTTAAAGGCAGATCCTGCCTCCTAAACCTAGTTGACTTCTTTGAAACAATTACAAAGGCCATAGATGAGGGAAAGGTAGTCCACACAGCCTGCCTGGACCTCGCTAAGGCCTTTGACACCATTCCCCACTCTGGCATCATAGATAAGCTCACCAGCTTGAACATTAACCCCTATGTCATGAGATGGGTTGCAAACTGGCTCACGGATAGAACACACATGGTCAGAGTTGCAGGTGCCATGTCCGACTCTAAACCAGTTACAAGTGGCGTCCCACAGGGCTCAGTCCTGGGACCCCTCCTGTTTGGTATATACTTCTCTGAGGTACAGGCAAGCACGGGAGGATTATGGCTGACCAAGTTCGCAGATGACTGCAAACTGGGGGCCATAATCGACTCTCTGGCTGACACAGACATCCTCCAGAAGGGTCTCATAGAGACAGATACCCAGTGTCAGAACCATGGCCTCAAGCTAATTTCCAAAAAATGCATAGTCATCCCCTTTGGGAAAAACAAAGTGCCCACGAATTATCACATAGGTGGTAATCCACTAAGTACGGAAGATGTAATTAGGGACCTGGGGACTCAGGTAGATAGCAACCTCTCCTTTGATAATCACATTGCTAAAGTGGTTAGAAATTCCTTCTATGTAGCCACCTAATCACAAAATGGTTCACATCTAGATCAAGAGAAGTCATTGTGCCCCTCTAATCATCACTCATCAGGCCCATAATAGAGTTCAATGCCCCATTTGGAATGTACCTTACTCGACACCTGCAACAGCTGGAAAGACCACAGAAGTACCTCACCAAGAGGATCATGGGCCTCAAACAGATAATCTATGCAGCTCGACTAAAGAAACTCCAGCTCTACTCGGTTGCTTGCTGCCTGCTCAGAGGTGATCTCTGCCTGACATATAAGACCATGTCCAACCCGGAATTAATGGACATGCTCCACCTCAAGAAAACCAAATCTCTTAGAGCCACACGCTCCAGTGAATTAAACCTCAGTACAACAATAAACAGGACATGCTGGAGGGATAGATTCCTGTCCCAGAGACTTCCCTTGCTCTGGAATAGAATCCCAGTTTATGTTAGGCAGAGCCCTCACTGACTCTCTTCAAGAGAAATCTTGACGAGTGGATGGGAAATCGTAAATTTACCCCTGGGATCACTTCAATGGCCCTGCTAGACAGAGGCCTAGGAAACTAATCCAAAAGGGAGGTGAAAGCCAACACATTCTGGCTAGGCTTATAAATGCCCTTGGGCAGATAGCTTAGTACCTACCTATGAACCTATGAACCTATGAGTGGCCTAGGTACAGTACTGTGGTTGACAGGGCCATGTTCCAACAACTGCAGTGCCAACCAATCTGCGTTTTAGCCACACCTATGTAACTAGTTGTACACACTCACTGTCCAGATGTCAATATGTGCTACTGTCAGAAAGCTGGACAGGCTATGAACAGGGGTCCATACAGAGAAACAGTACACAGGTGGAAAAACTCAATGCAGTGCCAAGAAAGTAACTATGAACTGCACACACCTTCAGAATTAAATATAGAGGTTAGCATCAGATTAGTCGTCTATCTAATATGGAATACTGGTTGTCTGCCCAATCACTGGCAACCCACATAAACTACAGTTATGAAGTAATGACACACTGCTGATGTCCACATACAAGGCTGGAGAAGGAGAAGGTCCCAGTCATATCTGTGAGTCAGGTGCCATAAGCTTCCATATCATACATGCACTCAGTCCACCACCCCCCACAACAGCCACAGGTATTTCATCAGTCATATCCATGTGGTTGGGAATGATGTCAGAATCAGCACATGTCTTTTATGGAATACACACAGGATGCAGCATGCTGACATGGTGTCCCATGCAGGTGTGTCCCAAGTCATAGGTAGCACCCTGCACACATCCAGACTGATGCATCACTATGAACTAGAAGGATTGCAAGGAACACCTCACCCACTTGCCCATGTCACCCCAGGGAAATCCAATGGCTTGCAGCCTGGTAACGTATGAGTAACAAAATGCAGTGGCCTGGATCACTCTCATGTGGCCTACAGGCCTCTGGCAAATCCATGGCTCACCCATAGTGCCATCATATGCTTCACTCATAGTGCCATCATACAGAATGTCATAGGGTCCTAACTAACAACATGACACATTAAGCAGAAAACAAATGAAAGGTCATGCTGTCAAATGCCAGTAGCATGCCTCTCCACGTCCTAGTGCAAGAATTGTAAATCAAGACATAAATACTGCTGTGATAAAGGTCAAACTATAGAAATACTTCTGAGATATTGCTACCATACAGTTGGGAAAAAGATAGAATTACAAAGGGGGGCATAAATGCATGGATATCATGGAGTGTGTGAAGTCTGAAACTCAAATGTCTGCTCATACTTCTGTGTGTGAAGTCTGAAACTCTAATGTCTGCTCATACGTCCCCCTGACTACAAACCCATGAATGCATAACCACAAACCTGCTTGAAAACCACAATGCGAAGGGAAATCCACCAGATATATGAGTCCTGCCTTTGGATAACCTGGCCAAATCTGTACGGCTGAGAGGTATGCCCACAGCAGGATATGGCAATTCAGTTAAGTTGAGAAATGCACAAGAAGGGGATCCCCAGCCAGCATAGCACCAAGGTACTAGACCATTTACATAGACCCATCACTCAGTTGTCTGTAGCCACCCCTCCACAATGGCAGGATTGTGTCACAATGTCTAGTCTTCGCCTCACAATACTGGTCTCTGCTGCATTGCTCTTGTATTTACCTGGTAAACAACTGTGAGCAAACAATGATATCTGTCAGCAGTTGATGACACAATACATTACACTGTAAAACAGTACATACAGGTTCATAGGTTCATAGGTAGGTACTAGGCTATCAGCCCAAGGGCATAAGTAAGCCTAGCAAACAAGGTTCCCTAGCTTACGCCACCCAAGAAAGTTATTTTCCTTTGCCCTTGTCGAGCAGAGCCACAGAAGTGATCCCCGGGGTGTATTTCCTATTTCCATTCCACTCATCAAGATTTTTCTTGAAGAGTGCTAATGGGGAACTTTGCTTGACATAGATGGGTAGCTTGTTCCAGAGTATGGGAAGTCTCTGACTGAAGGACTATGACTGACCAAGTTCGCAGATGACTGCAAGCTAGGCGCCATAATCGACTCTCCAGCCGACACAAGCATCCTACAAAAGGGCCTCATAGAAACAGACAACTGGTGCCAGAGCCATGGCCTCAAGCTAAACACCAAAAAGTGTATAGTCATCCCCTTTAGCAAAAACAAAGTGCCCACAAATTACCACATAGGTGGTAATCCATTAAGTACGGAAGAAGTAATTAGGGACCTGGGCACCCAAGTTGATAGCAATCTCGCATTTGAAAACCACGTGGCCAAAGTGGTTAGAAAAACATTTTATACAGCCCACCTAATCATGAAGGGATTTACATCTAGATCAGGGGAGGTCATTGTGCCTCTTTACTCATCCCTCATCAGGCCCATAATTGAGTACAATGCCCCTTTTGGGATGTATCTTACGAGACACCTGCAGCAACTGGAAAGACCCCAGAAGTACCCCACCAAGAGGATCAAAGGGCTCAAACAGATGCCATATGCTGCCCGGTTAAAGAAACTCCAGCTCTACTCAGTGGCAGATGGTCAGGGCAGCCAGAATGGTAAGTGAAGAACAAGATTTTATAGAAGAATTGAAATATATTATGCAACTATTTACAAACAGAGGATATCCAGAACAATTTTGTGTCAGAATATACAATGAAATAATAAATAAGAGACAAAATGGAACTTATACTGCAATATTAAAAACTGGTTCTATAAACAAAACAACATTGGATAGTAAAGGAACAATAGAGAACAATTACTATAATTATGTTCCATTGTATATTATTAATTACAATGATTGTTTCAAAGAAATAGAGAATATAATTAGAAAAAATTGGGGTTTCTTTATGAATGAAAAAATTTGGAGACAGCTCTTTCAAGGTCAAATAAAATTTGTATACAAAAAGAGTCCATCTTTCAAAAATATCTTAGAGAACAAAGGAAATAATAATACACATAGTAACAGAGGTAAAGGCAATTTTAAATGTGGAACATGCACTATATGTAGTTACATATATTGCTCAGATACAGAAATAACAATTAATGGTTGTAAAATTAGGATAAATGGGCATTATAATTGTTTAACATCAAATGTAGTGTATATGGCTTTGTGTCAACAATGTAAAGCCTTCTACATAGGGAAAACAAAAAGACAATTCAGAGAACGAATTAAAGAACATCTTTTGGATATACGACATCATAAAAGTACTAATGCTTTAGCAAGACATATAACTGATAATAATGACCATAAATTTAAATTTATGGTCATCACTGCTAAATATGATTTGCAAGGGAAGACAACAATATACCACTTGGACATGGAGGAATTGAAATGGCAAATACGCCTGAATTCATGTAACCCACCAGGTATAAATGAATATTTGACCATTATGCCATTGTTGAAATTGAATAGAGTTTACGGGAAATAGTTGATGTGGTATGCATATATATACATATATAAAAATAAAAATAATAACATGTATACACATCACCTTCTTAGTGTGAAAGCTTCCACAGCAAAAAGACCAAGAAATACAAAAGTAAATGCTGTAGTGACGCTAAGTGCTCAAAAGTACCTCCAGGCAGTCAGATGGATAATTCCACAATTTATTAAACCACACGAAAAAAGCATAAACGCTCTTCAAAACAATGATACTAGCGTTTTCGTCTCACTATGTGGGACTTCATCAGATATAAGGAAGTTGTGCAAATAACCTTTAAATATCTTATTTCTTTTGCAATTAAGGAAAAATACCAATGACAATCTATTTTCACATTTTAAAATGCCCTATTGGCTTCATTTTCTCATGAATATTCATGAGTATTACATTCATTATTCAAGATCTCCTAGTTGTTCACAGATCTCCGTTCCAAGAACGTACATCCTTATGTATGTTTTATATAAAATGCTTACTAGGAGATACTTGACATTAGACTTTTGTATTAACCTTTTCTACTCATGAATGCGTACATATACAGGTTAAAAATTTACAATAAATATGCAATATATAAAGGAACCTTAAAAACATCCTAAAATATGATTCAGTTTTATAAACTTCTTAGGTACCTATCTTAAAGTGCAAATATAATTAATAATGCATATGTAATGTGTATTAAATACTTAAATAGTTAAATATTAACTAACTGTGTATAATATATGTAAGTGAATATGAATAATAAATATAAAGTGCATACAGTATAAATTTAATATATAAAAACATAAAACATAGTGTATGACTAATGAATAAATGTTATAGAAATAAACTCTCCAGCCGACACAAGCATCCTACAAAAGGGCCTCATAGAAACAGACAACTGGTGCCAGAGCCATGACCTCAAGCTAAACACCAAAAAGTGTATAGTCATCCCCTTTAGCAAAAACAAAGTGCCCACAAATTACCACATAGGTGGTAATCCATTAAGTACGGAAGAAGTAATTAGGGACCTGGGCACCCAAGTTGATAGCAATCTCGCATTTGAAAACCACGTGGCCAAAGTGGTTAGAAAAACATTTTATACAGCCCACCTAATCATGAAGGGATTCACATCTAGATCAGGGGAGGTCATTGTGCCTCTTTACTCATCCCTCATCAGGCCCATAATTGAGTACAATGCCCCTTTTGGGATGTATCTTACCAGACACCTGCAGCAACTGGAAAGACCCCAGAAGTACCCCACCAAGAGGATCAAAGGGCTCAAACAGATGCCATATGCTGCCCGGTTAAAGAAACTCCAGCTCTACTCAGTGGCATACCGCCTGCTCAGAGGTGATCTGTGCCTGATGTATAAAGCCATGTCCAACCCGGAATTAATGGACATGCTGCACCTCAGAAAATCCAAATCCCATTGAGCTACGCGCTTGAGAGACTTGAACCTCAGCACTGAAATAAATAGGACATGCTGGAGGGACAGATTCATAACCCAGAGGCTCCCTTCACTCTGGAATAAAATCCCAGTCCAGGTTAGGCAGAGTTCCTCATTGACTCTCTTCAAGAGGAATCTTGATGAGTGGATGGGAGATCGTAGGTTTACACCGAGTATCACTTCTGTGTCACTGTTAGACAGAGGCACAGTATACTAACCTCAAAAAAGGGCATAGCAAAATTAATTTAAAATGGGTGGCAAAAGCCAAACACACTCTGGCTAGGCTTATAAATGCCCTAGGGCAGAGAGCCTAGTATGAACCTATGAACCTATGAATAATCTATCCCTCCAGCATGTCCTGTTTATTGTGGTGACAAGGTTTAGGTCGCTAGAGCATGTAGCTCGGAGGGATTGGAATTTCTTTAGGTGTAGCATGTCCAACAGCTCTGGGTTTGACATAGCTTTATATGTTAAGCAGAGATCACCTTGGAGTAGGTGATATGTAAAGCTGGAGTGTTTTGAGATGGTCAGTGTAGGGCATGTGTCTGAGGCCAGTAATCCTCTTTGTGAGATACTTCTGTGGCCTTTCCAGCTGCTGCAGATGTCTTGTGAGGTACATTCCAAAATGGGCATTGTATTCTATAATGGGTCTAATGAGTGTTGAGTAGAGGGGAACAATGACCTCTTTTTTCCTGGATGAGAACCCTTTTGTGATGAGGTGTGCCATGTAGAAGGATTTCCTGACTACTGTGGCGATGTGATTATCAAAGGAGAGACTACTGTCCACCTGGTCCCAAAGTCTCTTATCACACATTCGGTGTTAAGTAGACTGCTGCCTATGTGGTAGTTCATGGGTATAGAGTTTTTACCAAAGGGGATGACAATACACTTTTTGGCATTGAGCTTGAGGCCATGGCTCTGACACCAGGCATCTTTCTCAGTGAGGCCCTTCTGTAGGATGTCCACATCATTTGGGGACTTGACTATGGCTCCTAGTTTGCAGTCATCTGTGAACTTTGTTAGCCAAAGGCCCTCTGTGTTAGCCTGTACTTCAAAGAAGTAGATACCAAAAGGGAGAGGTCCCAAGGCTGAACCCTGTGGTACACCACTTGTCACTGCTTGGAAGTCAGATTTGGAGTCTGCACCTTTTAAATTGTGGGTTCTGTCAGTGAGCCAGTTGGCAGCCCATCTTGTAACATAGGGATTTATACCTAGTTTAGTGTGTTTAGCTATAATTCCAGAATGGGGGATGGTGTTGAAAGCCTTGGCAAGGTCAAGATAGGCTGTGTGAACCACCTTACCCTCATCTATGGCTTTGGTGACTGCCTCAAAGAAGTCAATCAGATTCAGCAGGCATGATCTGCCTTTCACAAACCCGAACTGGGTGGGATCCAGAATTTGAAGATTACCAATGTCTTTTCTTATGAGTTCCATGATGATATGCTCCAAGACCTTACAGACCAGGTTTGTCAGGCTAATAGGGTGATAGTTCCTGGGATCAGTGGTGGCTCCCCCTTTGTGGAGTGGGATAACTGTTGCTGTGTGCCATTCAGTGGGCATAAAGCCTGATGTGAGGCTATGATTGAACATGGTGCTTGTGTAGGGAGCCAGTTAGTTCTGAAGTTCATGTAAAACTCAGCCTGGGATGTTGCCCGGTCCCATGGATGCTGTGTTTTGGCTTTAGAGAGTGCAGCTTTTACCTGCGTAGTTGTGATTACAGGGACTCTGCATTCTTCCTGTATAGATATGGGCCCTGTAAGGGGTGAGAGGGGGGGGGTAAAGTTAGCAGTGAACTTATCTGCCAGGATGTTAGCGATATCAGTTGGTTCTATAATTTGCATGCCGTTGTGCTGTAACTCAGAACAGATTTGGGTGTTGCCACTGAGATTCTTGACATAGCTATAGAATGCTTTGTGGTTGCCCCTAGAATCAGTGGCAATTTTGTTTTCATAGCTAGCTTTGGAGGATCTTATAAGGGATCGCAGCTTCTTACTGAGGATGACCAGGGAGCTCCTCCACTCATGGGATTTTACTCTCTTTTGCAACAGTTTCTTCCTTCTGTTGTAGAGTTTGTTTATGGCAGGAGACCACTAGATTGGCTTCCTTTTTTTGGAGGATAGCGTCTTGGTTCTGTTTGGATAGCATGATCCATGCACTCGTGTAAGTGCTTATTGAGTGCATTTGTGTAGGATTCAGCAGTCGTAATTGCATTGTCCATCTGCATGGTTATCATGAAGTTCACCACTTCTGTCTTAAGAAGCATGAAGTTGGCTTTGGAGAAATTGTTTTACCGTGGTTTCCTTAATTGGGGGTATCTAGGGTGATTAGCTTATGGTCGGATCTGACCAATGAGGAGTTGACTTCAGGTATGGGACACCGGTCACTCATGTTGGTAATGACTAGGTCTAGGATATTGTTGACCCTGGTGGGGGTGTGGATAAGTTGATCCAGGGCACTGGAATTTATGAATTCCAGAAAGCGTTGAGTGAAGGAGTTGGTACATGAGTAGTTTTCCCAGTTAATGGTGGGGTAGTTGAGATCACCCATTATTAGGTTGTTTAGTTGAACCCTAATATTTTCCAGTATATCAAGAAAAGAGGAGTGGGAATCCTGAGGCATGGTGTGGGGATCTGTGGCAAGCTATAATTTTATTGCAGTTTTGCCCAGAGTTAGTTGCACTTAGATAACCTCAGATGCATTATACTGAGCAACTAGCCTGGAGGTGTGGATATCCTTAATGAATATGGACACACCTCCGCCTTTGGTGTTCCAGTCCAGGTTAGATGGCTGAAAAGTGTGGTATGAGTTAAAGCCTGGTAAAGCAGAGGTGCTCTCTGGAGCCTTGAACCAGGTCTCAGTCACTGCACAGATATTGATGTTTTCCATTTTAAGGAGTGCCTCGAGGGAGTGCATTTTGAGATTTAGACTTCTAGCATTGAGTAGCACTACCCTCAGTTTTTGCTTGCCTGTTCCTTTTATGGTGGTGAATTTGTCATTTGAACTTTGCCTGAAAAGGCACTATAGGGGCAGCAGGAGCCTTAGCCCATATCCGGAATCCCAGGGGTGCTAGGTGCAGGCCATCTCTGACAAAGCATCATGTTCTGTCAACCATGTAATCCCAGGCAGACAGATACTGGATCCTCTTAGAATGACACCAGAAGCTTAGCCAATTGTTGAAGTCAATCATTTTGTCTTTGTACTGCAGTATCATTCTGGGTGATAGCAGGATGCTACTCATGGCTAGGGTCATACCTGCCTGGGATACAAGATTGGAGACCACTTCCATGTCTCTTTTCATGTAGTCCTGGGAGGTACATCTCAGGTCATTCACACCAACATGGACAATGACAGAGTCATATTTGTACTTGTGGAGTGACCTGAGTGCATGGGTTATGTGGTGGATCCTGGCACCCAACAGGCAGCTGACAGTAACCTTCTCCTTGTTTAGCCTGGTGAGTGGGTCATCAGTGTGCCTGACTATAGAGTCACCTATGACTAGTGTGTTGGGCTCGATGTTTTCCCTTATTGGCTGTGATTGAGTGGCACACTGAGTCTGTGGACTATGTGTCATTTGGGTTGTGTTGGGGGGTGGAGGTTGCTTGTGTTTCTGCTTTGGAGGTCTCTGTTGTTTGAGCAGATTATTATTGAGAGAATCCATGAATGTTTTTGTGTTTCTATGTGTGGATTTTGGTGGTGTAGGTTTTGTGGGACTATGTGATGTATGTGGGGTGGTGCAAGTGTTTACCTTCTCCTCTTGATTGTCAAGTTCAGTCTTGGTTGGAGAGAGCTTTACCTCCAGTTTGGCTAGATAAGTGGATCTCTCATAGGTTATAGTTTTTGATGGTAAGAGGAGAAAGTTGTTTGTGTACATGAGGAAATTTCTACATTGCTCCTAGATGCCCAGATTCATCAGATAGACAGGAGAGAACACTGGGAGCTGACCCTTGGACATGCCTGAATAAAAATTTCCTCTAGACAAGTGAGGAAAGTGAGTATAAGAGCTGTTTTCCTTTAAGCAAGTGAGGAAAGTAAGTGCAAAAACTGTTTTCCACTAGGTAATGAAGAAGGTTGAGTGCTGCAGTAATTTGTAGCTTATTTAGTGCTTACAAGTTCTGAACAAGTGCTGAGCATGAATATGCAAATTCAAGTGCTAAAACTAAGAATCTGTATCTGAACTAGATTAGTTACAGGAAAGAAACAAGTGCAAATGCAGGCTATTTTAATCAGAAAGTTGAGAGAGATTGAAAAATTGCCCAAACTGCCAAAAACTACAATTTCTGGGCCAGAAACCACTCATTAGGTTACCTACTGCTTACCACTCCCATTGATAAGCTAGCAGGCTTCCCTCCAACACAGAAAGGCTTGGGGGCCTCATGAGCTTACAAACAGTCCTGGATACAGCAAATCTATATCTGGACTAGACTAGTTACAGGAAAGGGGGAAACAAGTGCAAATGTGGGCTTTTTAATCAGAAAGTTGAGAGAGATGGAAAAAACTGCCCAAAAGGCGAATAACTACAATTTCTGGGCCAGAAACCACTCCTTATGTTACCACTCCAACTGATAAGCTGCCATGCTTCCCTCTAGCACAGACAGGCTTGGGGGGCTCAGAAGCTTACAGACAGTCCTGGATATAACAAATCTATATCGGGACTAGACTAGTTACAGGAAAGGCAGGAAACAAGCATAATATTTTGTTACAGTTAAACAGAACACAAGGAGATTCTAGCAAAGTGTTTTTGTAAAGGAAGGGAAGAGAAGAGAAGCAGAAGATAATTCAAGGTTAGGAAACTAAGTGGGTTGGCCTTCTCAAATATTCTCTCTGTATTAATTTACAGCAGGGGAGGGAAAATGCAAAGCCACCAAGTATAACAGCAAGACACCAACAGGGAAGGAGGGTGGGACACAATACTATAGCTACTAGCCTACACTCTATTAGACAATAAACACTGCAGAAATGTTTATCACAGCAGAAGAACAGCATTGAGCCACAAAATGAAGTTTTTTAAACAGATAAAGGAGCAGGAGACTCTACAAAATGCTTTTAACTGCAAACAAATCAGTTTTATGATACAATCCTTGGCAGGAAATCAGAACAAATAAACAGGTGCTTAACAAGTAGAGAACATTTCCTGTTAATACCTTTCACACAGTGAAACTAGCTAAAAAGCTTTACAAACAGTGTGACAGTAAAAACCTAATTTATCAGGCCCTGTAAGGCAGACAATTTTAGCTTTACCATGCAGATTAGTTAATGACAATAAAATACAGTAAAATGCATGCAGCAGGCAATAAAAAGTGCTATATATAAATTGTTAGAAGCAATAACTAGTAAAAATAAGCAAAAAAAAAAAAAAAAACCAGGATGGATGCATATTTTTATATATCTCAGAAAGAACATAGTTGTAGTCAATGCCCCTCCTCTACTTGGCTCAGTGTGTATAGACAGAAATCCTGTCAAAGTTAGCACTTAAATACCATGCGATACAACCTTAAACAACTTTTTTTAAAAAAGCTCAAAAGAACCAATGGGTGCTTACTGCAAGCCCTAGACCATCCAGCCTCCACCAGCTAGCAGCCAATCAACACAATCCTGCCACAAAGGTAGAGAAAGGCTTCTGCTAATTCAAGATGGCCTGGTCATGTGCTCAGAACAATCACTCCAAAAACAAACAGGCCCAGATACAGCTAATCTGAACTGGGACAATACTACAGCTACCAGCCTACACGTTTTAGACAGTAAACACTACAGAAATATTTATCACAGCAGAAGAACAGCAGTGAGCCGCAAAATGAAAGTTTTAAACAGATAAAAGAGCAAGGAGACACTACAGAATGCTTTTAACTGCAAACAAATTAGTTATGTGATACACTCTTTGGTAGGAAATCAGAACAAACAAACGGGTGCTTAACAAGTAGAAAAAATTTCCCGTTAATACCTTTCACACAGTGAAACTAGCTACAAAGCTTTACAAACAGTGTAACAGTAAAAACCTTATTTATTAGGCCCTGTAAGGCTGACAATTTTAGTTTAATCATGCAGATTAGTTAATAGTAATAAAATACAGTAAAAAGTATGGAGCAGGCAATAAAAAATGTTATATATAAATTGCTAGAAGCAATAACTAGCAAAAATAAGTAAAAAAAGGATATTTATTGTTTTATATCTCAGATCAGCATTGTAGTCAATGGCCCTCCTCCACTCGGCTCAGTGTGTATAGACAGAAATCCTCTCAGAGTTAAGGCTTAAATACCAGAAGATACAAGCTTAAACAACTTTTTTTAAAAAAGCTCAAAAGAACCACTGAGTGCTTAATGCAAGCCCTATACCATCCAACCTCCAACAGCCAGCAGCCAATCAACACAATCCTGCCAAAAAGGTAAAGAAAGGCTTCTGCTAATTCAAGATGGCCTTGTCATGTGCTCAGAACAACCACTGCAAAAATAAACAGGCCCAGAGACAGCAAATCTGAACTGGGACAATACTACAGCTACTAGCCTACAGTCTTTTAGACAGTAAACTCTACAGAAATGTTTATCACAGCAAAAGAACAGCAGTGAGCCACAAGATGAAAGTTTTTACACAGATAAAGGAGTAAGGAGACTCTACAGAATGCTTTTAACTGCAAACAAATCGGTTATATGATATACTTTTTGGCAGGAATAAGAACAAACAAACAGGTGCTTAACAAGTAGAGAAAATCTCCCGTTTATACCTTTCACACAGTGAAACTAGCTAAAAAGCTTTACAGTGTGACAGTAAAAACCTTATTTATCAGGCCCTGTAAGGCAGATAATTTTAGATTAACCATGCAACCATGCAGATTAGTTAATAGTAATAAAATACAATAAAAAGTATGCAGCAGGCAATAAAAAGTGCTATATATAAATTGATAGAAGTAATAACTAGTAAGAATAAGCAAAAAAACAGGATACTTATTGTTATATAGCTCAGATCAGAGTTATAGTCAATACCCCTCCTCCACTCAGCTCAGTGTGTGTGTGTGTGTGTGTGTGTGTTAGTGTGTATGTAGAGAGAGAGGCATAGGTGTGTATGGCCTGGAGTCTTTACAAGCCGAGCCCATAGGATTACCCTGGTATCATGCAACCAAACCTTAGTTCCTAGTGCCTCTGTCGAGTCACTGGAGTGATCCCCAGGGTGAATCTCCTATTTCCAATCCACTCATCTGGATTTCTCTTCAAGAGCGCCAGTTAGGTGCTCTGCTTGACAAGTGTGGGAAGTGTATTCCATAGCATGGACAGTCTCTGGGTTATGAACCTGTCCCTACTGCATGTTCTGTTGATTGTGGTAATGAGGTTGAGGACTCTAGAGCATGTGGTGCTCAGGGATTGGGATTTCTTTAGATGTAGGATTTCTAACAGAGATGGGTCACACATGGCTTTGAAAGTCAAGCTGCGATCGCCTCTAAGTAGACAATATGAGACAGAGACTAGTTAGATTTGTTTGAGTCTGTCCATATGAGACACGTGTTTAGGGCTATGGTCCTTTTTGTGAGGTACTTTTGCACCGTCTTCAGTTGTTGTAGGTGTCTAGTGAGGTACATGCCAAATGGGGCATTATAGTCGATGATTAGCCTAATCAGAGGAGAATAGAGGGAGACAATGACCTCTTACTTCCTGGATGCAAAACCCTTAGTAATAATATGTGCCACATAGAAGGACTTTCTAACCACAGTGACAATGTGGTGGCCACAATAGACGTTGCTCTCAACATGTGTTCCCAGATCTGTTATAATGCCTTCTGTGTTCAGTGGACTACCATCAATGTGGTAATTCAAGGGAAGTGAGTTTTTTCCAAGGGGGATGACGACACATTATTTGGCATTGAGCTTAAGGCCATGGTTTTGACAACAGTCGTTGGTCTCATTGAGGCATTTCTATAGGATGTCACCATCACTTGGGGATTTAATTATAGCCCCAAACTTGCAATCGTCTGCAACCTTTGTCAGCCACAGTCCCTTCATGTTGGTCTGGACTTTAGAGTAGTAGATACCAAACAGGAGAGGACCCAAGACCGAACCCTGTGGGATGCCACTCATGACTGGTCACCAGTCTGACTTGGAGTCAGCTACTTTCACACTGTGGGTTCTATCTGTGGGCCAGTTTGCAACCCATCTAGTGATATTGGTGTTGGGGCCTAGCTTAGTGCATGTTTCTATGATTCCTGAGTGGGGAATGGTACCCTTTCTGGCCAATACCTTATGTGTGGTCACCATCACTGTTGTGTATTCCTGACACATAGGTTTCTTAGGGTTTGGGGGCATTTATAAGCGCCAAGGCTATCTTTGCATTTTAACCCATAGCCATTTATGTGTGGCTACCACTTGCATAGTTTGATTACTGACTATCTGCCAGCTAATGCACTGCCCTCCTCCAAGCGAGGCTTTCTCCATAATCCTCGGGGTATCTCATCTCTGGCCATCTCCAGCGGTCCTCCTCTGCCTCACATAAAATAGGTGCCTCCAACAAGTTGTTAGGGTTTTTTGTTCCATGAATCTGTCCCTCCAGCACGATGGTGAATCGTCATCCGTTCTTTTTGGGAATGTGGCCACCCGGGTGGGTCACTTCTCAGTTTCACATGTTCTGTATTATTCATTTTGAGGTTCTGAGCATCTTTCTCAAATATTGGTTTGACATGGCCTTGTATGTCAGGCACAGAGCACTGGATGAGTCTGGATGCCAAGACAGCTGCTTGATTTCTCTCATCTTTTAAGACATATTTGACTGACTTTTTCCTTTTTTTGGGGAGGCTTTGGGGGTTCAGATACATTGCAAATCATTGGTCTAATGAGTGCATTGTACTATGGGTGATGAGGTCTAATGGATGATGATGTGAGGATGAGATGGAGATTGACCTCCCGATGTGATCCAGTTCATGAACTCATCAGGTGGTACTACATGCCATCTTCCTAACTACTTTACTTTGTAGTCGTCAGGTGGGGTAGGTTACTGTCAACCTCCTTCCAGATCCCTGATAACTTTTCTGTAGCTCTGGTGGATTTGGTTTTCATATGTCCTGCTTTTTGTGGGTAACTTTTTTCCATGCTTCTGGTTAGGCCATGGCTCTAACTTTTGAGGCTATGGCTCTGGGTCTTTTCTGTAGGTGTTTAGGGCATGGCTCCGGATATCTGTTCCAGATTGCAGTCATCTGCTAACCCAGTCAGGCCGTCATCTGCTTTTTTCTCCTTCCTTTTGCTCCTTCCAACTCTTTGACGAGTGAGAGTGGTGACTCAAGTACCTGTGGGACTTGAGGCTGACCGGGGCCCCAGCAACCTGGACTGAGTCTGACTCTGTCCCTGACCCTTCTACTTCTGTGGAGTAGATCAAACGGTTGCAACCCATCTTGTGATGTTTTTTATTTGATTCCAGGTAGGGAGATGGATACGAGAGCCCCTTTGATGTGGGTGCAGTTTGTCCCTCAGTGCTGTTCAGGAAGAGGTGATCTACATTTGAATTGTTCCCATGAGTCAACCAAGTTTAAACTGCATGTTCTGCCTTGAACAAGCCAAACTAAAGACAAAGTGATCCTCTGCTGGAAATGTGTAGTCTAAATCTCCCTTCTACTTTATACCTCATGATTCCACAGTCAATATGATCCTCTCCTTGGGGAGTGCCAAGGCTGAAATTAAATGCTTCGGATGGAGGCACGGGTGGCCGGTGCACCCCCCGTGGCGCAGGGACATGAGTGTAGGGTCTGAGGTGAGTATCCTGAGCTGAGGAGGCACCAGGTGCGCAGCAAAGGGGCCCCTCAAGTTGGGTGGAGGAGCACACAGTCGGGACACCATCAGTCCTAACATGCATAAGCTTTTTTTTGCCTTGCCTTTTTCACCTGAGAGAGGGAGATGTCCTGGGTTTTAGAGATATTTGGGCTTTTGGACTCTAGTTTTGGGGAGGGGGAAGTTAGCACTGAACCCAACCAGCAATGTCTTCAATCATGAGTCCAGTATGCATCTTCTTCACATCATTTTGTTCCAACTCTGAGCATATCCTCTCCTGGGAGTTTCTCTAAAGAAGCCTCCCTAGCATTGCCCTTTTGAGAAGGCCTTTTTTTTTTTTATTTGCTTGCCTTGATTGAGGAGCCTTGATGATTTTATTTAGTTTTTACTTATAATGATCAAGGTGTCTTCTTTGTCAGGATTTAGTTTCTTTTGGTAGCTCTTTTCTCCTTTGTGTGAGCTTGTGTTTATGGCTGGGGTCCTGGGACCTGGGCTTTGCCTTTTGTTGGTACAGAAGTTTTTTTTTTTTTTGGGATTGCCTGATCCATGCAGTTCTGTAGGTGCTGGTAGAAGGCATTTGTAAGTGATTCCGCGGTTTGAGTAATGTTTACCACTGGCTCAGGGGCCTTAAAGGAGACCATGTGATGATTGGGGTCACTACATTATACAGCGAACATGAGTCCCAGACTTGTGATATTTGTCTCCAAGTATGTTAGCAGTAACAGTATTTGTACAACTTCCTCAGCTTATCTACTCACATTATTTGGATTTCTCTGTATTGTCATGCCTTTGTTCACCCACTTTGTCAGGCTTGTTCCAGATTCATTGCACTAAAGGGCTCTGAGCATACCTCTCCACTGCCAGGCTGTTTGCCACATCTCCAGGTGTATGGCCCATACATTGGCTCAGCTCCACAGTTTATTTGTATTTATCTGTGAAATCACTGTTATGATCCCAGGATTTATGTCAGTGAATAACGACATAACAGGCCATTTCCCAGCCGTATATCCTTCAGACAGTTACGCCAACATGCACCCTTTTGCTGTACAACTGTTTGGTTCTGACAGCTATTTTCTACATATGTCCCTATATGTGCCCTATTTCTCTCCCTTTGCACAGACATTTTGTACATGTTTCTTTCAGTTAGATGTTGATAGTTATGTTTCTGGGTTATGCACTGCATGTTTTGTGAGTACATATATATATATTTTTAGTATAGCTATATATATATATATATATATATATATATATATATATATATATATATATATATGTATATGGATTCACTTTATAAGCTCGAAATTCTGAAATCTAGAATTACAGAATCTCGAGCCCATAAAGCAGAAAATCCAAAATACCTGAAACTACACAATCACGAAGCCCTAAATCCTGAAACCACAAAACCATGAAATTCAAACTCCCAACACTCTCAAACACCATTACAACACACATGCACACAACTAGATAAGCACACACATGTACCCTTATGATATGCAGGGGGGCTGTGCCCTCCACACACCCCCTACTTAAATATTCTAACTCCAAAGTCACACTACATACACACAGTCACAATACACCACCACACAAACTGCATTCCTCTCACCGATACACACTATCACACACTACAGCCCCTACCCAACAACCTTAAACATAAACACTTACCTGAATCCATGAACACAGTGCAACAACAGAACAGCTAATTCAAAATCTCCCGCATTCGAGATTTTGAATTTCGTGCTTCTGAGGTTGCGATCTTCCGATTCTTCCACTTTATGAACTTGCGATACTGAAATTCAAGATTTCAGTATTTCGAGCTTATAAAGTGTTTATACATATATATATATATATATATATATATATATATATATATATATATATATATATAAAAATGTTTTATATATATATATATATATATATATAGGTCTACTTGACATGTCGACATTTCACAATGTCGAAATTCATATCGCCAAGACCATATGGTCGACATTTGAAATGTCGCCCATACAAGTAGAACATAAAAAACAAAATAAACTTACCTTAACACTGCTAGCAGGGGGGGGTTCACCCCGCACACCCCCCAGAACTTAAATATATCAACTCCGAGATCGCACTACAGTGCAGAAGTGGAAATCTTTCCATTCCGCACTGTGGGGAGATGCCAGTTCCCCACAGTTGACATTTCAAATGTCAATCACATGGTCTTGGCCATATGAATGTCGACATTGTGAAATGTCAACCATTCGAAGGGGACCCATACACACACACACATATATATATATATATATATATATATATATATATATATATATATATATATATATATATGCCTTCAGTCATATATTTATATGTGTATCTGTATTTTAGGTATGTATGTTTCCATATATATGTATATATGCAACACATGATTGATTCTACAGAGTTTTCACAAGGTGGTGGTATACTTTTACTGCATGATAACTTTGGAAGAGCAGCAGTGACTTGTATAGCTCAGATGGTGTACTGGTATGGGGCTCTGAGGATGGTGTACAGGGTCCTGGGTTAAAGACTTGGGAATGACAGTTTTATTTCCATTAATGTTAATAACCAGACTGCATGATATGGTAGGTACATCATGATGTTCTAAGTCTCAAATGGCTCACTCATTGAGTGCTTTGATTATGGTGTATGGGGTCCTGGGTGTGAGACTTGGAACTAACATTTTTTTCCATTAATTTAAATGACCAGACTGCATGATATGTTAGGTAAAATATCATGCTATTTTGCATCTGAAATTGCTTAGTGGTTAAGTGCTCTGACTATGGTTTCTGGGATCCTGGGTTCAAGGGCTGTTTATTTTTTTTTTGCTACACTTTAAACTTTATTGCAGAGGGGGTAAAAATATATGTGTTTTAATTATTTTATTAGGGGTATGGACATTGATTTCTGCTCCTTTATATGTGGGGGGGGGCTGTGTGTATGTTGTGACATGAGAGGTTCTTTGCATTAGCTTACACTTGCACACAATCTGGGTGGACAGTTAATGATAGGGGAACAAATAGGGACGGACTTTAAATATTGCTTTTGAGTATGGGGAATGTATGCTATGTGCTTACTTTACTTACATTTTCTGTTTTTTTCTGTCCACAGACACTAACAATAGTGTCCGCGAACACATACTCTTCAGTGATGAATATTTCTGTGGAGGGGGAGTGTGCATTGTGAGAGCTTTGCTCTCAGACACCCCTCCCTCCGCTCATACACATACCCATGTATGTAGTATGCCTTCACACATATGCATGGCATGCTGCCATGCTGAATGTACACAGTCGTTTCCGTGCAGGAATAGCTATTCCTGCACAGAAACGTTACTGAATCTGGGGCCATGTATGCTTCAAGATAAAATATTCTTCTGATACCTTAGCATGGTTTTGGAATTATTAATGCAAATATGAACAAGCAATATTTGATGCCTAGAGGCACAGTGGGAGGTAACTGCAGAAACTCCTGGAGGGGTACTCAGCTGCAATGAGTTAAACATGGCAAACAGAAGCATGTTAGAATTTAAAAGCAACATAAAAATGAAAACAAAAAAGGGTGTCATATTTATAAACAGACCCTGGGATTCACGTACCTAAATTTTCCATGCAGGAACAGTGTAATCACTCCTCTACAGAAAATGGCCGCTTTGCAATCCACATACGTGCCGTCTTCACATGTACGAGCGGACCTACACTTCCTGCATGGAAAGCCATGTAGGATGCTAATGAGCTCATTTGCTGGTGAAAACCATGCAAATAAGCCCAATTAGTGATCCAGCAAACTGGCATGTTCCATGCTGGAACAGTGTAGCTTGCAGAAATGTATTAGGTTACTAACTGTATACATTTCTGCAATCTACACAATGGAGGCAAGTCAGTGCTCCAGAAACAATGCATTAATTAGGTTATGCATGACAATGGCCAAATATATGGCCATTGGCATGCAAAGCCATTCGAAAAAAATAAAAATTAAATTTTATTTTATGTTGGCTGAACTCGGCCATTGAGGGCAGGGGATGTGGTATGCTTGTGGGAGGGATGAGAAGAAGTAGAAATGGGGAGGGGAACTGCAGTAGAATTACTTTCTGCATTTTGCCATTATAGTCAATGGCATGCAGAAAGAAACTATAGGCAGGGAACAGTGGTTGCTAAGGGGAAGACTGGAGAAATAGAAATAGTAGAATAGTAGAAATGGGGAGGGGAACTGCAGTAGAATTACTTTCTGCATTTTGCCATTATAGTCAATGGCATGCAGAAAGAAAATATAGGCAGGGAACAGTGGTTGCTAAGGGGAAGGCTGGAGAATAGTGCTGTAACTAGGGCTTAAGGCAGTGGGTTATGCTAATGAGGGGACTTATACTGAATCACAAGCTGAACAGGAAAATTTCTAAGTGTCAGACTGCACCTAGTCATGTAGGTGCTCTAACACCATTGTGTAGGCAGGAGGAGCAAGGAATATGAAAAGGGGGTGTGTCATGCTTGTGGAAACATATTGGAGCTCTGTTGGTTGGTGTCTGCTTTGTTAAGCACAGCTAGGAAAGTGTGTGTGTCTGAGGCTGTGTACTTACACTCCATGAACTGAAGAGAGTGTGCACATGCAGGGGAGGGACATATCTTGCTGTTTACACTACCAACAGGCTGAAAGAGGAAGGATAGAAGGGAAAAGGCAAAGGAAGTAGCAGAACAAGGGAAACACTGTACAAATCAGCAATATGGGAGATTGCAACCCACAATTGGCCAATGAAAACACTCAAATAATACAACTGACAGGTAGCTGTAGAGCTGAAGATGGGAAGACATGTAAAATAGAATTAAAGGGCAACAGCACAAAATAAAGGTGAACTGACGTAGAAATCACTACTATGAGAGTCTTGCAACTCATAATGGACCCTGCAAATATAATACAGCTGGCATGCAGCTGCAGAGCTGTAAATGGGAGGAGATGCAAGTAAAAATTAATTACAAAAAGGGCAACAGGAGAATAAAGACAATCATCCACAAATCACTAGTAATGTTTCTAACACTTACAGTGGCTAAATCCAAGCCATGAACAAGTAGGCTGGCAGCCAGAATGAATCAGAAACAGCCAATCTGACAGGCAGCAGTAGCATCACACCACTATAAAGTATGGAAACACCCCTCAGTCTGCATTACTCCACAAACTTTGCACCTTTGGAGTAAACCTGGGAATTTAAACTGACAAAATGGTAGGGGCTGCCATTGCTTGGAGACATTACTATGTGCTGGAGGCTGACAGTGATGAGGAGGATAATGCTGCCAACTGCCGCAGACCCAGAAGAGAAGGAGAGTGTTCAGACCCAGGGTGACCTATCAGGGGCTACATGACCTAGACATTATAGAGCATTATGGGTGGACAGGGACATATGACAGCAAATTGTGGAGCTGTGCTGGCCTCAACTCACATCCAGAACAAACAGAGGGGGACCCATCCCAGTGGATACCAAGGTATGTGTAGCCTTAAGAATACTAGCTACAGGTACTTTCCAAAGGCCTACTGGGGATATCATGGGGTGTCACAGGCATCTGCATCCAGAGTACTCCATCATTTCCTGGATGCCATGCTACCACATGTTCATGAAAATATCCACTTCCCTAACAACTGTGAGGAATTCACCAGCAATATGTGTCTCCTCCACCATGTAGCTGAATACCCACAGGTACTGGGTGCCATAGACTGCATGAATATCCACATCAAAGCCCCACCCAATGAGCGGGGTAGGGTTTACATCAACCGCAAGGGCTTCCCCTCCATCAACTGCCAGGTTGTGTGCAATGCCCAGGGCATTATCATGCAAGTGTGTGCTGGCAGCCCTGGAAGCTATCATGACTCCCACATCTGGCATTCCTCACAGCTGTATCAAGGGTTTGCCAGGGGGGGCATCCCAATTGGCCATCTAGTGGGGGATGCTGGCTATGCACTGGAGCTGTGGCTGATGACACCCATCAGAAATCCACACACCCCCAAACAAGAATGCCATAATGATGCACATACACAAACCAGGATCATTACAGAGCATGTGTTTGAGATGGTCATGTCAGGGCTCCACTCCCTTGACATATCCAGTGGAGCCTTGCAATACTCTCCAGCTACATGTGGACAGATGTTCATAATATGAGCCATGCTACACAATATGATCCTGCGGAAACAGTTGCAGCAGGAACAACATAGGGAGGGACCATACAGCACCACACCATTGCCAAGGTCACCACAGGCACAGAAGGATTTGGAGGAGGAACTTCCTGAGCCTGCCCCTAGAGGTAGACAGAGGAGTGCCTAGTATGTCTATGCCTTGGCAAAGAGGCAACAAATAGCACACACACTGACACTTTAGGGACCCAGGGACTGATACCTCTCTCTGACTCGCACATACAGTAAAAGGGATGCCAATCATGACACTACCTGTACTTTACCATGTATAGGGAGTGTACTGCATGTGTCCCACATAGTCAGCCCTACAGCACCATCCTCAATACCACCCCAGGCACAAGGTAAGTCACCCTTACTAGCAATTAATGAATGGAGTAGTATGTTCTGATAGTTATATCTATGCTGTGAAGTATGTTCTGATAGTTATATCTATGCTATGACCACCCCAGGCACAAGGTAAGTCACCCTTACTATCAATTACTGAATGGAGTAGTATGTTCTGATAGTTATATTTATGCTGTGGATGCAAGCATGCAAGGGAACTGGGTGGCCAAATGGGATAGCAGCAGATAGCTGACAGCTATATGGGACATCACGAAATCCACAACAAATACTGCTGACCCATACTAGGCAGTAGTACTCAAGGTGACAACTCCCATTGCAGTACATGTGGTGGCTCAACTAACTGTGGGTGTCCACAGGTCACACACATGGATGTCAATGAGCATTCCCATACCCCCCCAACCTCACCCTGCAGGACAGGTGTAGATGCCTGGAAAGAAAGATCGGGCAAAGCTCCACAAATGCTATCAATGGTGAACATCCCCCCTACAGACCTACAGAGACATACTACAGCAGGTCTGGCAGTTGCAGTATAGTTCTGAAGAGCAAGAGGTCTGAAACTGAAATGTATGCCATTACAATCTAACTTGTGTAAGTTCTGAAGAGTAAGAAGTCTGAAACTGAAATGTATGCCATTACAATCTAACGTGTGTACTTTACTGATATGCCTCCATTTTGCAAGATAGAGCATAATACAATACTAAATGGAAGCAAACAAAATATTACTGAAATACCAGTGCAGTCAGTGCAAATGTGTAAAGCTGTCAGATGTGCCCCCTAACCACATGTATAAATGGCAGTAACATGTAAGTTTGTAGAGTAATATCAGTGGAGCACAGATTACCTGAGCTGTCCAAATCAACATAATGGGTGTATGTCCACTATATGCAGGGGCCAGTGTGCCATTTTTTTGTGAGTGTTTAGTATTGTCTGTAAGTGGACAGCATGTAGGCCTGGATATTGTGTCTCAGTGGCCTAGGTACAGTACTGTGGTTGACAGGGCCATGTTCCAACAACTACATTTCCAACCGATCTTCTTCTTCTCAGCTACACCTATGTAACTAGTTGTACACACACACTCTGTCCAGATGTCAGTATGTGTCACTGTCAGAAAGCTGGACAGGCTATGAACAGGGGTCCATACATATAAACAGTACATAGGTGGAAGTACTCTATGCAGTACCTAGAAAGTAACTCTGAACTATACACACCTTTGGAATTAAATGTAGAGGTTAGCAACACGTTAGTTGTCCCTCAAATGTGGAATACTGGTTGTCTGCTTAATCACTGGCAGCCCACAAAAGCCACAGTTAGAAAGTAATGACATACTGCTGATGTCCACATACAAGGCAGGAGAAGGTCCCAGTAATATCTGTGAGTCAGGTGCCATAAACATCTGTATCACACATACACTCAGTCCACCACCCCCCAACAGCCACAGGTATTCCATTAGTTATATCCTTGCTACTGGAAATGATTACAGAATCATCACACTTCTTTTTTGGAATACACACAGGATGCAGCATGCTAAAATGGTGTCCCATGCAGGTGTGTCCCTAGGCATAAGCAGCACTCTGCACACATCCAAACTGATGCATCACTATGAAGTAGAAGGATTGCCAGGAACACCTCACTCACTTGCCCATGTCACCCTGGGGGAATCCACTGGTTTGCAGCCTGGTAATGTATGACTGACAAAATGCAGTGGCCTGCATCATTCTCATGTGGCCTACAGGCCTCTGGCAAATTCCCATGATTCACCCATAGTGCCATCATATGCTTCATCCATAGTGTCATTATGTGTTTCACCCATAGTGCCATCATACAGAATGTCAAAGGGTCCTAACTAAAAACATAACACATTAAGCAGAAAACAAATGAAAGGTCATGCTGGCAAATGCCAGTAGCATGCCTCTCCATGTCCTAGTGCAAGAATTGTGAATCAAGACATAAATACTGCTGTGATAAAGGTCAAACTATAGAAATACTTCTGAGGTATTGCTCCCATACTGTTGGGAAGAGGGTAGAAAGAGGGGGAGGCATGAAAGCATGGATATCATGGAGTGTGTAAAGTCTGAAACTCAAATGTCTGCTCATACTTCCCCCTGGAGTGTTTGAAGTCTGAAACTCAAATGTCTGCTCATACTTCCCCCTGGAGTGTGTGAAGTCTGAAACTCTAATATCTGCTCATACTTCCGCCTGACTCGTGTGAAGTCTGAAACTCTAATGTCTGCTCATACTTCCGCCTGACTCATGTGAAGCCTGAAACTCTAATATCTGCTCATACGTCCCCCTGACTGCAAACCCATGAATGCATAACTACAAACCTGCTTGAAAACCACAATGTGAAGGGAAATTCACCAGATATATGAGTCCTGCCTTTGGATAACCTGTACGGCTGAGAGGTATGCCCACAGCAGGATATGGCCATTCAGTTAAGTTGAGAAATGCACAAGAAGGGGATCCCCACCCAGCATAGCACCAAGGTGCTGGACCATTTACATAGACCCATCACTCAATTGTCTGTAGCCACCCCTCCACAATGGCAGGAATGTGCCACAATGTCTAGTCTTTGCCTCACAATATTGGTCTCTGCTTCATTGGTCTTGTATATCCCTGGTAAACAACTGTGAGCAAACAATGATATCTGTCAGTAGTTGATGACACAATACATTACAATGTTCAACATTTCATATGTCCAAACATCTATGCTAAAACAGAACATGTTACACATGCAGCACAGACAGTAATAGGAAACGTAGTTACATAGAGTATCCCCCCATGTCTGGACCAATTGTGTCTCCATAATGGCAACCTATCTACAAATATCCTGCAAAAATAGCTTGCTAAGTGTAGATGTAGCACTCAGAACCCTGGACTGGAGTACAACTCTCCCTGGAATGGATTCCCACAAGCAATATGTGTACTGGGCTTACTCCTACACTTAGAGAATGGATCCCTACACTCAATACAGAAGGTCATACTGGGCATGCTCCTACACATAGAGAAATAAAGCCCATGTCTGACACCACAGTGGATCATGGATATCTGTTATCTGCAGATGTCTGTACACACACACCAAAATGAAAACTGTTTGGTCATCACACACACACACACACACACACACACACACACACACACACACACACACACACACACACACACACACACACACACACACACACACACACACACACACACACATTAGACAGGAAAATCCACAGACAGCTGTAGGTGGCAGGTATGTGGTAAATCTCCATATGTTTTGTGTGATACGCACACATATCTAAGGCCGACATACTACAATAATTCAAACATACACACACATACACATGGGAAAGAGGCACAGACAGTGAAAGAGACGGTCCCATTATGAAGCCTTTCCCACCCAGTACACATCCCATAGTCCCACGCTACAGTATCTGCTGATGTATGTCACCTTAGATGTACCTTTGACCAAGCGTAAGCTGAATAGTGTGTGCAATAAATGCATAACTTCCTAAAGCAAATAAGTAGATAGGTAGGGGGTTGAATCTTGGTCCTGGAAACTGTGTGTGTGAAGGAATTACTGTTGTACTCCATCCCCACCCAGTACACATCCCATCACCTAATATCAGAACATGTGCTGCAGTCAGTCACTGTACAAATTCCTTTTGTTAGCCCTCGGCCCTATAGGCTCTGTTGCGCTTGTGATAACAGTAGAGTACCAATAACTATTTATGTAGCAATCCTAATCACAGTCCTGTCAAATGTAAAGGTGTGTCTGTTATTTGTAGGCGAATAATTTTAAGGCCATTCCCACTCACTGTATTTCACATTACACTTCTTTATCACTGCTGCGGATGTCACTCACCTTTAAAGATACCTTTCGATAGCTCTTAAATATGTAAGCATCATGGTGTGTTTGATAAATGTATAATACTATAGTGGAGTAAACTAGTTAGGTAGGAGTTTGAATCTCATTCCTGTCAAGTGTGTGTCTCTGTGGTTGTGTCATTAACATTGTGATCCATATCCATTAGGGGTGGGTTTTGCTACACTTTTGTGTGGTCCACCCAGCAAACTACCAAATGTCTACTGTACAGGGCCCACTTTTGTGGTAGCTGTGGACACTCTTCAGTCCTATAATCTGTCATGTGATATTACTATAGAACAATATGGAGTCCAAAACAAGATACATGGCCCTCGTAGTCCTGTGATACAATTCCACACTCAAGAATCATAGGCAAACACACTCATCTGTTCATTAATCCCTATGTCACTAAATGGTTTACATACCGGCTCATGGATGGAACTGACAGTGTCAAAACAGTGGACTCCATGTCAGACTGAAAAACAGTCATGAGTGGTGTCAGACTGCAAAACAGTCATGTGTGGAGTACCACAGGTTCTTGTTCTATGTCCAGTCTTGTGTGTTTTGTGTGGCTCTAATATCCAGCCCAGCAGGAATGAACTGTGGTTAACAATGTTTGCAGACAATTGCTAATTGGGGGCTATGTTTACCTCCCCAGATTATGTTAACATCCTGCATAAAGTTGCCACTGACACCTCCAACTATTGTCAAAACACTGACCTTAGTCTCAATGTCAAGAAATGTGTCGCAACCCCCTGTTAAATTAATGTGTTCTCCACAGACGGCCACATTGATGGTAGTCCAATGGAGACAGATGTCCTTATAGGAGGTCTGTGAACACAGCTTGACAGCAACCTCTCTTCTGACCACCACATTGCCACTGTGGACAGAAAGTCCTTCCATGTGGCACATTGCATAACTATGAATGTGTCATCCAGGAATGAAGAAGTCAATGTCTCCCTCTACTCCCCGCTCCAATGGCCCATTTGCCATGTAACTCAATGGACACCTTCAACAATTTGGTAGGCTGCAAGTGTACTTGACATGTACAACCCTAGGCATAAAACAACTGTCTGATATGGAAAGAGGCCAAAACCTCCAAGTGTTCACGGTCACATCTTGGCTACTTACAGGAAATCCCTGCTTGACTGGCAATGCAACGTCTGCCCAGCTGTGTTACAAATGCCACAGCTAGGAAACCACAATCAGTATACACCACATGCCTTGGATACCTCAACTGCATTACCACATTTAACAGAACATGCTTGGAGACAGGTCCATAACCCAGACACTGGCCACATTATGTGATATATGTTGCATACATGTCAATCAAAGCACCTCACTTGCCCTCTTCAAGAGAAATTCAGATGAGTGGATGGTGAATATAACTGTCACCCTGGGGATCACTCAAGTGGCAGTAGTTGATAGATGACCTGC
This sequence comes from Protopterus annectens, assembly GCF_019279795.1. Taxonomy (NCBI): domain Eukaryota; kingdom Metazoa; phylum Chordata; order Ceratodontiformes; family Protopteridae; genus Protopterus; species Protopterus annectens. The sequence continues at coordinate 994,826,639 of NC_056733.1, read as the reverse complement.
TGACAAATGTCAGGTGCCATGATAACAGTGCACGCACATGCCCTACTCTTCTCATATCTCCATGCACATTAGCCCGGTACACACCCAGGGACATCTGCACCAATGGACCTCAGTACCAACAAATGTGTCCATGTGCATTACTCAGTATAACAGTGTTTTTGAGTTTGTAAACTTGTAGTTGAAAATACTTTGAGAACCTTCTCACCCACTACACCACCAATTGCTATACTTAGAAAGGGCTGCTGCTGTACTGCACTGTAAAGGTACCTTGTGGCACTCTTCACCCTATGGGCTACCTTGAGCTTGCAGTACCAGCATAACGATGTTCTACCAATAAGTAGACAGGTGTAGTTTACCCTCTGAGACCTGACAAATGTGACTATGTGTGTGTGTAAGTGTGCATATTTGTAGGAGACAGCATTCTGAGGGCCTCATTCTCCAAATACACTGCACATTACCATACATTGCAAGGGATGGTGATGTTGCTCACCTTAGGAGAGCTATGAAACAGTATTCACCCTACTAGCTCTGTGGCACATGTGATAAATGCATATCAGTGTAATAACAATAATTAGATAGGTAGGGAAAGGTTTGAATCCCATTCCTGGTTAATGTGTGGCTCTGGGGTTGTCATAGCATTATCATGGGTATGAATGAGTACTATATTCAATGTGGGTAGGGTGCTGGGTTTAATATTTTTACACCATGGTACCCCCAGTACATGTCCCAAGGTTTGCTGTATGAGGACCCCTGTCACCATCGACCATACAGGTAACTGATGACACTTTTTAGCCCAATAAGGCATGTGCTGTGTGGCAAAACTCTGTAACAGTGTGGACTGAATTACGAGATAGGCAGGGCTGCTAACAGCAGGTGTGGCAAATGTGTGTATGGCTGTATCTGTGTTGGTCGTTGTGTATATTTCTGTAGCTGATAGTATTTCCTGGTCATTCTCACCCAAGACATCTCCCATTGCCATACTGTGCAAGGCCAGTGGATGTTGTTCACCTTACAGGAACTGTGGAGCACCCTTCACCCTAGTTTCTCCATGGCATGTGCAATAAATGCAGAGCACTTTAATAGCAAAACCTAGGTAGGTAGTTGTTTTAATCTCAGTTGTGCCAAGTATGTATGTTTGTGTGTGTGAGATCAGTATTCTGACTGTGTGTGTTTGAGTGACAAATGTGGCCATGGTTTAGAGTTTTACACCATTTTACTCCCAACATATGTGCTGTCCTACGTCCAAGTGGCTGATGCCTAAGTCCCGCCACATGCTGTAGAAGAGACATCCCACAGTCAAGGATTGCCAACATCTCACCCAACCTTCTATCTATGACCTCAGCATAATAACCATGGGCATCTCCAAGATCAAGGATGTTGTCACACTTAGCATGAAGAATTGCATTTATGACCCTGAGAATATGTCCAGTGTTAGATCTGACACATGCATATGTCTCCATGACAGTCCAAAACATGTGACTGGTGACACCTGCTGTGGCACTTGTGGCAGGGGCATGATGGGCAGCAGTCTACCTATGAGCCCTTTTGTCCAACCACATGTGTGGAATCTTGTCTGTTCTCTGGCTATGGAAGGTGTATACACACTATATAGTTCTCTTAGATTTACACAACAAACATGTGTATCATACTCATATTCACAGGTACATATAAATATGTACAATATCCCTGTGGCTGGCCTAGCAGTGGCACAGTCCGTAGTGTTGACAGACACTCCAGTGTTTGTCATATGTGAGCTGTCCTTTTCTGGGGTAAGTTAGGGTGCTGAGCTGTGTTCTGTGTCAGAGCAGAGAGAGGCAGATGCTATGGCCATATGTGCTGTTTAGAAGGACATCACTACAGCAAGTCTTGCTCTGACATTTCCCATTATTAGAAAACACATACTACAGTCACTTATTTGCTGACTTGTTTCACATACCTTTTTATTATTTCACACTGTACTGGGTTGTATCAGAAGGTTGCACGTCTTTTTGTTTTCTCAATGTGGAGTACTGGTAGACGGATGTTTGGAATAGGTGTCTGCATGCCCATTGTAGGTAATGCTCTTGACCAGGTGATGGCCTGTGAACCAATTGGTGTTCCCCACTTGCTAACTGCATGCAGAGTAGCTGGGTAGTTCTTCCAATAGCCAATGTCATAGCAACACACTCCTATAATTGAGTACTTAATTTGGCCATTGTCCCTTTGCCTTGGATGTGAGGAACACATTGTGGAGGTGTATGGCTGCTGAGTGTTACACACAGCAGGTGGGAATAACTCTTACAGCAAGACTTGTGGAGACAGGCTAACTAAATTGTGAAGAAGGTTACAGACTTATGGACCGAATGTGAGTATTGCTGTTATATGCTGTGAATACTGCTAGTTTTATGGATTTGTGTGTACATGCTACTTCTGCATGGATTTCAGTCTGACAAAGTTATGTGTCTGCATAGCTCTGAACTGTAGGCCTATCCACATAATGTAATACAACCACTCTTCTGTTCTCTCCTTCTCACTCCAAAAATTACAGCAACTACTGTCCAAATGTTTCAAATGTTTCAGCAGTTCTGCTCACAGTGGAAAACTCCAGGAAAACAAAGGACCATATAATAAAATGCAAAACTTTATTCTAGCGCCTCTGTGTAACCACCTTCAAGGAATAACACAAGTACAAAAAACACACCCTTCTTATACATCCATAAATTATATTCAATTAATTAAGCAATTAATCAAGTTACTTAAAATTATTAATTTAAAGCAAACACTTCCAATTCAGCTCATTATTTAAGCTTCTAGGTACCAGTATTTTATATATTAAAATGTATATGCTTTCCTTTTACATCACTTTTTGTTTTAATACATTTTCATTCTTCATAATACACTCAATCTTTTCTAAAATGGTACCATGTAATAAACTTTTAACATTATTATGATTTTTTTTAAAATGTGAGGATATTATTTTTCCTTCCCTTTGATTTTTCACATCCCTCAAATGTTCCATAAATCTAATCCTGAATTTTCTCTTAGTTTCCCCCATGTAATACAATTCACACGGGCATTTCAGTGCATGTATTACCCCTTTACTTTCACGTATGAATGCCCCCCTTGACTTAAATTTAACTTCATTAATTTTGTTCACTGTATTAATAGCATGTGAACTCATGCTACATTTATTACATTGGAAAGTGCCATATTACATGAAAGGCCTACCAATATTTACTACAGGTCTAACAAAGCTGAAATAAACTACCATGTCCCTCATATTTTTACATTTCTTAAATGAGAAATAGGGCTTTTTTGGCAAAATAGTGGACAAACATTTATCCTGCAACAGATATTCCCAATAATACTTAGTCATATCCACTAATGCCCCACTCTTAATATTACAAACAGAGGCATAATATATAGAATCCTTTAATTTTTGATCTTTCACAGTATTGCTTCAACAATCACCTGTCCTTATTTTCTTCCTTCTGTTTCTGTATAATCCCTCTAATACTTCATTTTAGCTGTCTCTATAGACTTTAAATCATATCCTTTCTTTTAAGCACATTCACTGTTTGCTCCATTTTTTTTTTCTAAATTAACGTCATCGTTACATAACTTAGATAGGTTCATAGGTTCATAGATTAGTACTAAGCTAACTGCCCTTGCAAGCCATTTTAAGCCTAGCCAATTATCCTTTAGATAACCTGAATAATTACCTATATGGCAAGGCATCCATGACATGAAGAGGGTGACAGCTACTTGCATAAAGATATTGACTACCATCCTCGAAATTCCTGTGTATGTTAGTTATAACATTACCATTCCATCCTCAAACTTCCTGTGTATGTTAGTTATAACATTACCATTCCATCCTCAAACTTCCTGTTTATGTTAGTTATAACATTACCATTCCATCCTTGAGCTTCCTGTGTATGTTAGTTATAACATTACCATTCCATCCTCAAACTTCTTTGTGTATGTTAGTTATAACATTACCATTCCATCCTCAAACTTCCTGTGTATGTTAGTTATAACATTACCATTCCATCCTCGAACTTCCTGTGTATGTTAGTTATAACATTACCATTCCATCCTAGAACTTCCTGAGTATGTTAGTTATAACATTACCATTCCATCCTCAAACTTCCTGTGTATGTTAGTTATAACATTATCATTCCATCCTCGAACTTCCTGTGTATGTTAAATATAACATTACCATTCCATCCTCGAACTTCCTGTGTATGTCAGTTATAACATTACCATTCCAGCCTCGAACTTCCTGTGTATGTCAGTTATAACATTGCCATTCCATCCTCGAACTTCCTGTGTATGTTAGTTATAACATTACCATTCCATCCTCAAACTTCCTGTGTATGTTAGCTATAACATTACCATTCCATCCTCGAACTTCCTGTATATGTTTGTTATAACATAACCATTCCATCCTCGAACTTCCTGTGTATGTTAGTTATAACATTACCATTCCATCCTCGAACTTCCTGTGTACGTTAGTTATAACATTACCATTCCATCCTCAAACGTCCTGTGTATGTTAGTTATAACATAACCATCCCATCCCCAAACTTCCTTGTGTACGTTTGTTATAACATTACCATTCCATCCTCGAACATCCTGTGTATGTTAGTTATAACATTACCATTCCATCCTCAAACTTCCTGTTTATGTTAGTTATAACATTACCATTCCATCCTCGAAAGTCCTGTGTATGTTAGTTATAACATTACCATTCCATCCTCAAACATCCTGTGTATGTTAGTTATAACACTACCATTCCATCCTCAAACTTCCTGTGTATGTTAGTTATAACATTACCATTCCATCCTCGAACTTCCTGTGTATGTTAGTTATAACATTACCATTCCATCCTCGAACTTCCTGTGTATGTTAGTTATAACATTACCATTCCATCCTCGAACTTCCTTGTGTACGTTTGTTATAACATTACCATTCCATCCTCAAACTTCCTGTGTATGTTAGTTATAACATTACCATTCCATCCTCGAACTTCCTGTGTATGTTAGTTATAACATTACCATTCCATCCTCAAACTTCCTGTTTATGTTAGTTATAACATTACCATTCCATCCTCAAACTTCCTGTTTATGTTAGTTATAACATTACCATTCCATCCTCGGACTTCCTGTTTATGTTAGTTATAAGATTACCATTCCAACCTTAAACTTCCTGTGTATGTTAGTTATAACATTACCATTCCATCCTCAAACTTCCTGTTTATGTTAGTTATAACATTATTAAAAAAACTCTTTGTCAAGCTACTATTTGCAGAACAACACACGAATCACTAAAACGCTCAAATTTAATAAGAAGCTTTCGGGCTATCCACCCTTCATCAGCATATAAAACAATGAATATTCTTTGTTTTAAATAGAGGTTAAATTAAAATCACATGATTCAGCCAGCCTAACAATTGCTTATTCATACCTAACAATTAAAGTAATAACGTTCAATTCCTATTTACATTTAAAATATCTAACCATCAAATACTTTAAAAAACATATACTATAAAGCATAATTTATGTATAATATATAAATAATTCACAAAGAGCATCAGATGAATTATAAACTTCCTTCAAATATTGTCTCTCTGTCTTTTTACCAGTACTGGCTTTAAGCTAACAGTACTATTTAAGCCTGGTGGTGAGTCTGCTTGTGGCCTAACAATCCATTCATATTCTCTTAATTCAAGTTCATTATTTGTGTCACCTCCCCTTGGGTTAGTAGTTAATACATTTACCCCTCTGAATTTGAAAGTATGCGCACTGAAATCCATAATGTGCTTGAATAGACCATTATTTGGTACCTTCCTTTTTATTTCTGACTTGTGCTCAATAATACGATCCTTTAATCTCCTCATCGTTTTACCTATATAAAATGCCGTACATATTGTGCATGTTGCTAAATATATTAATTTTGTTGTATTACAATTCACTGAACAATTAAAAACAAATTTTTCTTTAGTTACTGACCATTTTGAACTGCTAGGAAATGGTCTAAATTTTATTCCGTTTGCAAGAGATAACATTGTGAAAGCAATAACTGATGTTAAGCTGTTTGTTAGAAGCTTAACATTGAGGCTGATTTTTAAACAAAATGTTGATAATGGTTATGGTTGTAAAAAAATAAGCACTTTCATGCCACAGCTTTGTCCAGTGATATCAGCGTTTCAAAGTATAGTTGAGAAGGAGCTTAGATGCTTACATGCGAAACGATATAAAGAGGATAAATATAATTTATCCTACAAAGAATATAAAGCCCATAAATGTTTAAAAGGGAATAATAACATAGTTATCAAACAAGCGGACAAAGGTGGGGCGACAGTGATAATGAATCAAACAGATTATATGAATAAATTTAAGAATTTTCTGACAGATCCTGTAACTTTAAAGCAAATAACATTTCTAGAGATAAAGAATTATATTTCAGAAGTAAATATGGTCATTTATGATATGCAGTTAAATCAAGAAATATCTACAGATATGTTTAATTACTTTACAGTACCCTGTCCCAAGATACCACAAATATATGGACTTCCTAAGATACATAAATCCTTAGAAGACCCACCCTTGAGGCCTATAGTCTCAGGCAAAGGATGGATAATGGAACCGATATCCAAGTATTTGCAGAAAAAAATTATCTAAATATTTGACAAAATGCACTAGTATTATAAAAGATACTGCACACTTTCTGGAAAAGCTTTCTAAATGGTACGAGCAAAAAAAATAACAGTGATTGTTTGCTCGTAACACTGGATATAACGTCGTTATTCATGGTTATTCCTATAGATTATGGTGTGGAAGCGATGATATAACTACGTTATTCAGTTATTCCTATAGATTATGGTGTGGAAGCGATGATATAACTTCGTTATTCAGTTATTCCTATAGATTATGGTGTGGAAGTGATGATATAACTTCGTTATTCAGTTATTCCTATAGATTATGGTGTGGAAGCGATGATATAACTTCGTTATTCAGTTATTCCTATAGATTATGGTGTGGAAGCGATGATATAACTTAGTTATTCAGTTATTCCTATAGATTATGGTGTGGAAGCGATGATATAACTTCGTTATTCAGTTATTCCTATAGATTATGGTGTGGAAGCGATGATATAACTTCGTTATTCAGTTATTCCTATAGATTATTATGTGGAAGCAATGATATAACTTCGTTATTCAGTTATTCCTATAGATTATGGTGTGGAAGCGATGATATAACTTCGTTATTCAGTTATTCCTATAGATTATGGTGTGGAAGCGATGATATAACTTCGTTATTCATGGTTATTCCTATAGATTATGGTGTGGAAGCGATGATATAACTTAGTTATTCACGGTTATTCCTATAGATTATGGTGTGGAAGCGATGATATAACTTCGTTATTCGCGGTTATTCCTATAGATTATGGTGTGGAAGCGATGATATAACTTTGTTATTCGCGGTTATTCCTATAGATTATGGTGTGGAAGCAATGATATAACTTCATTATTCAGTTATTCCTATAGATTATGGTGTGGAAGTGATGATATAACTTCGTTATTCAGTTATTCCTATAGATTATGGTGTGGAAGCGATGATATAACTTCGTTATTCAGTTATTCCTATAGATTATGGTGTGGAAGCGATGATATAACTACGTTATTCAGTTATTCCTATAGATTATGGTGTGGAAGCGATGATATAACTTCGTTATTCAGTTATTCCTATAGATTATGGTGTGGAAGCGATGATATAACTTCGTTATTCAGTTATTCCTATAGATTATGGTGTGGAAGCGATGCTATAACTTCGTTATTCACAGTTATTCCTATAGATTATGGTGTGGAAGCGATGATATAACTTCATTATTCGTGGTTATTCCTATAGATTATGTTGTGGAAGCGATGATATAACTTCGTTATTCGCGGTTATTTGTATAGATTATGGTGTAGAAGCGATAAGAAGTTTTCTCTGTACAGAAACTGATTTACAATCTAGAGAAATAGAGAACATTTGTATGCTTCTAGAAGTGGTTTTGGCAAAACATGTGTTCATTTTTGACAATATTCCGTACTGGCAAATTACTGGTGTAGCTATGGGTACACCAGTAGCAAATACATTTGCGAATTTAGTGCTCTATCAGTGGGAAAAGGAATACATATTGAGTGATTGCAATGCACTTAATAGTAATGTAAAGTCATATTGCAGATTTGTAGATGATTGTTTTTTTGTCTGGGATGGCACTGCTATAGACTTGATAAATTATGTTACATATTTAAATACAACTACAAATTTTCTGAAGTTTAAAATGGTTTCTTCACCTGTGGACATAGTGTTTTTAGATGTGATTGTGTATAAGAAACAGGATAAAATAGAAACCATGATTTATAGGAAGGAAGTGCATGCAAATAGGTATTTGAGAAGAAATAGCATGCACGCTCCGCATATGTTTAAAGGCATCCTTAAATCACAACTAATAAGAGTTAGTAAACTGAATACTGAAGAAAATAACTTTATAAATCAAGCTAATTTGATGAAGGATGAATTCATTGAGAATGGTTATCCTATACATAGTATAAATATTATATTTAAGGAGGTAGTCTCAGGTAGGAAAGACAAGTATAAACCTATTTTTGGTAGAAGTATATCAATAGCAGCACAGAATACATATGAGAATAATAATAGTAATATAGTAAGATATGTAACTACATTTAATGGTAATACAAAAGAAGTATGCGATATTATAGAGAAAAATTGGATAATTTTATTAGCAATGCCAGAAATAATGAGGAGACATTAAAACAAATTTTATGTTACAAAGACTTTAAGAATAAGGAAGTAACATCCCATTGTAGAAAAGGTACTTATAAATGCTTTAACTGTACTTGTTGCATAGATATTTTTGATAAAAATGAAGATTTTCAACATCCAGTAACTAAAGAAAAATTTGTTTTTAATTGTTCAGTGAATAGTAATACAACAAAATTAGTATATTTAGCAACCTGCACAATATGTGCGGCATTTTATATAGGTAAAACGATAAGGAGATTAAAGGATCATATTATTGAGCACAAGTCAGTAATAAAAAGGAAGGTACCAAATAATGGTGTGTTCAAGCACATTATGGATTTCAGTGCGCATACTTTCAAATTCAGAGGGGTAAATGTATTAACTACTAACCCAAGGGGAGGTGACACAAATAATGAACTTGAATTAAGAGAATATGAATGGATTGTTAGGCCACAAGCAGACTCACCACCAGGCTTAAATAGTACTGTTAGCTTAAAGCCAGTACTGGTAAAAAGGCATAGAGACAATATTTGAAGGAAGTTTATAATTCATCTGATGTTCTTTGTGAATTATTTATATATTATACATAAATTATGCTTTATAGTATATGTTTTTTAAAGTATTTGATGTTTAGATATTTTAAGTGTAAATAGGAATTGAATGTTATTGCTTTAATTGTTAGGTATGAATAAGCAATTGGTAGGCTGGCTGAATCATGTGATTTTAATTTAACCTCTATTTAAAACAAAGAATATTCATTGTTTTATATGCTGATGAAGGGTGGATAGCCCAAAAGCTTCTTATAAAATTTCATCGTTTTAGTGATTTGTGTGTTGTTATGTTAGTTATAACATTACCATTCCATCCTCGAACTTCCTTGTGTACGTTTGTTATAACATTACTATTCCATCCTGGAGCCCGGGAGAAAAGCTCACGCATAAGCAAATAGATATAATACAGTTAAGTATTTTCACTTACATAGGGTTATTTTTAGAAATTTTCTCCTCATTATCTCCTCATTCCTCAAGAAAAAAAAAAAAAAAAAAAAAAAAAAAAAAAAAAACTCATAGTATAACACTCTTTTTTTTTTTTTTCTTTAGGTAGACCTTCTAGTAGCAGGAATTAAGGAATTAAAATAATAATAAATTAGAATTTTAAAAAAAGGAATAAGGAAACAAGAGAGAGAAATGGTAGTGGTACCATCATTGGTCCCTAAAGGAGGAGGAAAAATCTTGTTTAGTTGAAGTGTTCAGATTTTCCATTGCATTGCAAAAGAGAGCATCACCCCTGAGTTGTTGTTTGAGGGGAAACTATTGAGAGATTGTTGTAAGGCTTGATTAAGTTTATCAGTGCAGGGAGATTGTTTAAGAATTTTTTTAAATACTACTAGTTGGCTCTGCTGTAGAAGGTTGGGGGGGAATTCCCAACCCAGGCTTTGTAGGTTGGATAACATTACCATTCCATCCTCAAACTTCCTGTGTATGGTAGTTATAACATTACCATTCCATCCTCGAACTTCCTGTGTATGTTAGTTATAACATAACCATTCCATCCTCGAACTTCCTGTGCATGTTAGTTATAACATTACCATTCCATCCTCGAACTTCCTGTGTACGTTAGTTATAACATTACTGTTCTCCTTACCTTCTAAAGTTAAATCCAAATAAACCACTTTTCTACCTTTCTGTAAACCATCAAAAGAAAGGCTGAAATAATTTTTATGTAATTCACTTACAAATCTTTCTATTTTATTCCAACCTTCCTCACACACAAAAATTAACAGAAATAAAAATGAACATATTTTTTCATAAAATCTAACTTCCATAAAAATGTGACTTCAAAAAATGACATATTGGCATACATGGGAGCAAATGCTGCCCCCATTGCCGTGCCATGCTTCTGTCTATACATATGATTATCAAAATAAAAATAATTATTCTTTAAACAAAATTCAACTATTTCCAAAACAAAATGTGTGAGGGGAGTATCACCCAGAACGTATTTAATAGCTTCCAACCCATCCTCATGTCTAATGGAGGTGTATAAGTTCTTCACATCAAGTACCAACCAATACTTTTTTTCATTCCAAACTAAAGGGGATATCTTTTTGAGAACATCAGGACTATCCTGTATGTATACAGGAGATTTTTGAACACATGGTTGTAATATATTGTGTAATACTATACCAATATTATGAAGAAAATATTTACATGCTGAGATTATAGGTCTGCCTGGGGAGTCAATTAATCTCTTATGTACCTTTGGCAAGCAAAAAATACGTCTTTCTCACTATTTCTATCAAATAACCTGTTTTTAACATCCTTTTCAGTAAAATATCCCAATCTAACATATTTGTCCAACATTATTTCAAATTTAATTAAAGCCTGTTCATACACCTCTATGGTACATTTCTCATATACTTCATTATTTTCCAAATGTTCCATACACATTTTGTAGTATTGAACTACATTCATTACTACTATTGCCTTTATTGGCTGGTTTAATTATTAAATCCTTTCTATTTTGTAACTCCTTTAATGCTTGCCATTCTTTAAAGGTTAAATTATACTGTATGTGTTTTTTATTTTTCAAAGTTTCTTCACATATACTCTCACCTCCAAAGCCTGTCATGGTACCAAACTGTTTAATATGTAAATTTTTAAAGGGAGGAATAAACTTGTTTGAATTAGGAATACCAGAGACATCCACTTTACAATATGTATTTAAATCATTGTTGCTTAAATCAACATACATTTCATCCTCACATGAATAAAAACTTTCATCTGAATCAATATATATTTGCATATCACTATTCAAATCTACACTACCACTTTTTTGCATAGCAAAATAACATTTCAAGTGTAGTTTGCGAAAAAAATGAAATTTTCCTGCTTAACTACATGCACCCTCAGTATAACCGTAGGGACAAATTTGAGGCCAAAATTTAAAATCGTTACTTGTTCCTCAGTCAGAATACAATTAGATAAATTCAACACAATATTAGTAACAGTACATACCTCGGTTACACTATCTTCTTTATTGTATTGTTGTCTGTTTGCTGTTATATGTTGTGAATACTGCTAGTTTTACAGGTTTGTGTGTACATGCTACTTCTGCATGGATTTCAGTCTTACAAAGTTATGTGTCTGCGTAGCTCTGAACTCAAGGTGTATCCACATAATGGCCAGAGGTTTGCCTGTTATGTTTGGTGTGTTACCCAGACATGTGTTGTCCTTGGCAAATCAATGGCATACGCTGGTCATTGCTGCCAGTAAATGGCAACATCCATTTGTGTTTCTGACTTCATATCCCTCAGAGTAGAGATGTTACAACCAACCTTGTAACACTAGCAACTTTCTCAGTGTATAACAGCAATATTTCAAATATGGCCCTGTGTTTGGACCTCTGTCCTCCATTTATATGACAGGCTTTGTCCAGTTGTCATGCAGTAGAAGGTTGATAGGTATGGTCTATCAGTATGTAGTGCTGACATTCCTGCTATCATCCCAGTGATGATGTGGAATAAGACACATTAAGTGAGGTAGGTGCCATACATATGAGTGCAAAGGCTGGACAGCATGTAGGTCCCTGTACAGTTAAGAGGTGGGTCTGTAGAATACTAGGACATGGCTTAGAACCAGTCTGTTAGAACATGTGAGATATATTAGTTATTACGTGGACAAACGTTCTATAGCTGTTACTTGTCATACATTTCACCATGGAGACTGTAGTGCATTACAATGTACTTTTCTGGAAAAGGTCTGTTTCCCAGTTTGATCGAATACTTATAACAGAACCATTGTTATGTGAAGAATCAATTTACATTGTATCATTTGATACTGTATCCCCTAGGGGGTTCACTGAGGAGTGTAATTGGAGGCTGTTTAAGAACATACATAATTAAGTGTCAATTGCTTCCTGTATCTAAAGCAAATATGTTTTGTAATGTTGTAATACTTGATGGCAAAATACATTAAAACATTTGTGTGTATTGATGGCTGGTTGTTGTTTTACTATCTTCAGTCATTTTAGTTATATTGCTAAGAGGTCAGTGTATGTTTGACCATTGTGTATGGTGTTTCCTGATTTTGTAGCAGTGTACTGTGTACTTATTAGTTGTACTGTGTAGGGGGCAGCAGATGTCAGTGGCATGGGTTCCTTTGTATTATTACCAATGTGTTTGTATGTCCATAGACTGGTCCCCCAAGTTCATCTGGCATGGTCCAGAATTATAATAAGGTGCTCATGGCTATGACAGTGCTGCAAGTTATTGACAACTAAATCATTACTGATTCCACAGTCTTCCTTCCCTATGATAAACCGACTGCACTGCATGCTATGGTTGAAAACATCATAAAATAGTACAGCTCAGATGGCTCAGATATGCTTTGACTATTGTGTACAGGTTCCTGGGTTCAAGGGCTGTATATTTTGTTGCAGGCCAGGTGTATAGTATTTCCATTACATAACATGCCTATATGTGTTGTCATTACAGTAGCAAGGGGTGTGAGTATACTGTATGGGACACGTGTATACATGGGTGGCTGCACATGTGAAATGCACTCACACATCCATTGTACACCAGCTACACTACCATAAATACAAATATAATATACAAGACATTTGACTATTGAGATAGCACTAATTAATTACCTTTCCTGTAACTAGTCTAGTCCAGATACATATTTGCTGTATTCAGGACTGTATGTTAGCTTTTGAGTGTTGCCCAAGTCTGGTCTTCAATTTGTCACTTAGATATCCTAGTTTTCTCCTCTCCTGCACATTCACTGGCTTATTACTTTAGCAATTTACCAGATGTCTTGTAGCAAGTATTTTACCACACAAAAGTGCTAACAGCACTTAAGTGTTCTATGAGGAAATAGCTCCAGTAATTATTATTAATGGCCACCTCTCCAGGCATGTCTACAGGTCAGTTCCCTGTTCTTTCACCTATTAATCTGCTGAACTTGGACATCCTGAGGCAATGTAGCAACTGCCACATGTACACTGACAACCCTCACTTCTTACCACCCTATACTCAGACTTGCAAAAGATGCACTTATATATCCAAATTGGAAGTCACACACTCTCCAGCCAAGACCAGAATAGTGGGTCAAGAGGAGACAGTCAACACGTGCACCACACTACATGGAACACATAGCCTTACACAACACACACCAGCACTGCCTTCATATAAAATCACAAACCACACACCCACCTTTGCGGAGGTTGTCAATAAAAAGCTGCACAAACAGCAGACACCTCCAAGGCAGACATGCGCTCCACCACCACAACATAACACTAATCATGAGACACATATGTCTCATAAACAGTGTTCCAGTCAACCAAAGCGCCTAAGGCAAAACAGCATGGCCAAAACACTAGGCATATTTGACTTGATAGTGAGGAACAGTGATGTGCCACTCACTAGGCTGAAAATGGAGAAAATGACAGCCACCTGTCAGGCTCCAGGATCTGCCACATAACACACACACTAAGGTCCCTCCACAACAGGTACACATATGACTCTGTCATTGCACATGTTTGTGTGAATTACCTGAGAAATTCCTCCCTGGACTATATGGAAACAGACATGGAGGAGCTCTCCGACTATGTAGCCCAGAATGGTATGACCCTAGCCCTGAGCAGCATCTTACCATCACCCAGAATGATACCACAGAACAAGCTGAAAATTATTGATTTCAACAATTGGCTACATTTCTGGTATCATTTTAAGGGGATCCACTATCTGTGTGCCTGGGATGACATGTTTGACAGACCATGGTCCTTTGCCAGTGATGGCCAGCATCTGTCACCCCTGGACTTCCAGATACTACCCAAGGCTCTTGGTACCCCTATAGTGGCTTTTTAGGCAGTGTTCCAAAGACCACATTATGACTTTAACAGCTACAAACAAATGTAATCTGAGGATCATGCTGCTCAAGACTAGAAGTATCTGAGGGTCATGCTGCTCAATACTAGAAGTATCTGAGGGTCATGCTGCTCAAGACTAGAAGTATCTGAGGGTCATGCTGCTCAATACTAGAAGTCTCTGAGGGTCATGCTGCTCAAGACTAGAAGTGTCTGAGGGTCATGCTGCTCAATACTAGAAGTATCTGAGGGTCATGCTGCTCAAGACTAGAAGTATCTGAGGGTCATGCTGCTCAATACTAGAAGTATCTGAGGGTCATGCTGCTCAATACTAGAAGTATCTAAGCGTCATGCTGCTCAATACCAGAAGTATCTGAGGGTCATGCTGCTCAATACTAGAAGTATCTGAGAGTCATGCTGCTCAATACTAGAAGTATCTGAGGGTCATGCTGCTCAATACTAGAAGTATCTGAGAGTCATGCTGCTCAATACTAGAAGTATCTGAGAGTCATGCTGCTCAATACCAGAATTATCTGAGGGTCATGCTGCTCAATACTAGAAGTATCTGAGGGTCATGCTGCTCAATACTAGAAGTATCTGAGGGTCATGCTGCTCAATACTAGAAGTATCTGAGGGTCATGCTGCTCAATACTAGAAGTATCTGTGGGTCATGCTGCTCAATACTAGAAGTATCTGTGGGTCATGCTGCTCAATACTAGAAGTATCTGATGGTCATGCTGCTCAATACTAGAAGTATCTGATGGTCATGCTGCTCAATACTACAACTATCTGAGGGTCATGCTGCTAGATGCTAGAAGTATCTGAGGGTCATGCTGCTCAAGACTAGAGGTCTACATTTCAAAATGCACTCGCTCAAAGCACTCCCTAAACTGGAGAACATTGACATTTGTGCTGTAACAGAGAACTGGTTCAAGGCAGCAGGAAGCACACCTGCTCTACCAGGCTATCATTCATTCCACACCTGTTTGGCCCAGAACATGGACTGAACCTGCAAAGTGATGGTGTTTCAATATTCATAACGGATGTATACACCTCCAGACTGTTAGCACAACATAATGCATCTGAGATACTTCAGGCACAGCTAACACTGGGTAAGACAGCAATACAGTTCATAGCCTTCTGTAGGTTCACAAACATGGCCCAAGACTCACACTCCCCATTCCTAACCACCCTCGAGAATATGAGGATCCAACCTAACACTCTCATACTGGGCGACTTCAACTACCCCTCCACTAAGTGGGAAAACTACTCATGTACCAATACATTTGCCCAACGTTTCCTAGAATTCATTAATTTGAATGCCCTGGAAGAGCTCATTCTTACCCCCACCAGAGATAGCAACAGACTTGACCTGGTCATTACTAACATGGGCGACCATTGCTCTACACCAGTAGTCAACTCCTCCCTGGTTAGATCCGACCACAAACTAATCACCTTGGGAATCCATCCCCCACCACCACCGGAAAGGTAACCACCATGAAAAACTTCTCCAAAGCTAACTTTGGGCTCCTAAAAACAGAGGTGGCTAACTGCATTGCACCTATGCAGATGGAGACTAGTTGCATAACCAAAGACTCTTATATCAATGCACTGTACGAACACATACACAAATGCATAGATCTCGCCATACGCAATACAACCAAGATGCTCTCCTCAGAAAAAAGGAAGCCAATCTGGTGGTCCCCTGCCATAAACAAACTCTACAACAGAAGGAGGAAATTGATGTAGAATAAGGTGAAGTCACAAGACTGGAAATACTCCCTTGTCAGCCTCAACCAAAGGTTGAGATTTCTCATCAAATCCTGTAAAGGAAGCTATGAAAACATGATTGCAGCAGATAATATAGACAACCACAAGGTCTTCAATAGTTATGTACAGAATTTCCACAGCACAGTAGCATAACCCTCAGATTATATATGCTTGTATCTGCTAAGGTGGCTCTTTCTTTAGGCTTCTGGACATAAACTATACAATGCACTAAGGTGATATTTCTGTCAATATATGTTAGCAGTAACAGTGTTACTCCAACAACCTTCCCAGCTTATCCATTCACATCATTTGGATATGTCTCTATTGTCATGCCTTTTTCCTCCCACTTTGTCTGGCTTGTTCCACTTTAATTGCACTAAAGGGTTGTGAGCATATCTCTCCACTACCAGGCTGTTTGAAGACTGTCCAAGTGTTTGTCCCATACTTTGTTTCTGTTCCACAGTTTATTTGCATTTCTCTGGGTAAAACTGTTATGATGCAAGGATTTATGTCAGTGAAGACTGACATATGTCAATTCCTATCCCCGTATCATTCTGACAGTTCTGCTGATACAGTCTCTAGTGCTGTATAACTGTTCAGTTATGACAGCAATATTCTGTCCATATATGTGGCCCATTTCCCACCCTTTGTTCATTAGTCTTGCACGAAGAGCTTGATATGTATGATTCTGAGGTATGCCTGTATATATATATATATATATATATATATATATATATATATATATATATATATATATAGGTTTACTATCAAAATGCCGACGTGCAATTGCATGGCTATGAAGTATTCAAACAACATATGTTCGAATACTTCATAGTTCGGCAGGTGATGTGAGTGAATGTTATCATTGCGAATGGACTGTGCATTCGCAATTATAATGTTTGCTCATGTAAGGGGATTGTGGTACAGTGCGGTTAGGGAAATACATCCCTTTCCTCACTGTAGTGCGATCTCAGAGTTGGAATATTAAGTTGGGGGGGTGTGGGGTGCAGGGGGGCTTGCCCCCCTGCATAGATGTGAGTGTAGGCTAGTTAGGTAGGGAGTTAAGGGAAGGGCGTGAGTGCTGTTACTTTTTGAAAATGTCGCGAGCAACATTTTCGACAATTAGCAGCTGTTTTCGACATTAGGTGCATACAGAAATGTTCATTTCCGACATTAAAATTCGAAGTTAGGTACACTTTTTTTTATTTTTGATAGTAAGCCATATATATATATATATATATATATATATATATATATATATATATATATATATATATATATATATGTGTGTATATATATCATATAAAAAAACAAAGGAAGCAACAGGCCACAGCTGTAGAAAAATAAAAGCAATTTATTCCACACAAGACAAAGGTGAGCACTTTTGTGGACTAAGCCACTTCATCAGACAATAAAAACAGAACAAAGCCCCCATTTTATACCATTTCAGTCCACAAAAGTGCTCACCTTTGTCTTGTGGGGAATAAATTGCTTTTATTTTTCTACAGCCATGGCCTGTTGCTTCCTTTGTTTTTTTATATGACATTTGATTGTTTTTTGGAAGTACAGCTTACCAATACCACTTATTTTTTTGCTTCTCTACATTGTTCTTTGTTGTAAGTGGTTTTTGGACATGGCTGAAGGCAGTTTGCCAGTGGAAGGGCTTGAACAAGCTTCTGCCTTTGAAGGAAGTAACACTCGGGATGGCAGACATGTACAGAGGTTTGTTGAAGTGAAAGAGAACCCATTATTGTGCTGTGATTTGACTGTCAATGAAACCTCAACAGAGGTAACTAGTGAGTATGATTTGACAATGTTAAAGAAAGAACTTTTTAAACTAGATAGTGACTTATGTAAGTTCAAACGCTTGCAGTCGCAAAGACTTTATTTAGAAGCTTGCCTACATTTAAATATTATCCCCCGTGGCTTGAGAGTTCTTAATATGCCTACCTATGGCACTGTATACAAAGACTTGTTGAGTTGGCAACACATTAATATTGAGATCAGCTGAAGGTACATGCAGCTTCTGATAGATTATTTTAAACCTGAAGAAACTGAGCTATGTGATAGCATCTATAAAATGCAGGAAGGACTGTATGTAAGGTTCCCGAGTTCAATGATAGACTTCAAGCTTGATCACTTGATAGAGGCTGTCAGCATATATGAGCGTCAATTACTTGGTTATAGAAAGAAAAAAATCCGGAGGGATGTTGATGATTTTTCTAATGGGTGGGTATTTGCTTGGCCCAAAGAACACACTGGTCAGAATGCTTTTGATAGAACCTTCCATTATTCTACCTCTTCGAATAATATGACAGCATTGAACCGAGGGGTGGTCAAACCCAGTGAAGGAGACAGCGAATCTGCACTGAGGGAGGCAGAGCCAGTCATCTTGGTTCCCGTGGGGATACTATGTTACTTTCTGTTTTTTCTGGAGAGTCCATGAGAGCTGTGGCTCCCATACGCTCTGAGGAAGGGACACATGTTCCCCTAGCACTTTCCAATTTCTCTGGCCACAATGAGAAGGGAAACATCATCTTATTGACCAACAATGGAGCACGGAGTAAAAGTAGTGACCCAATGTTGCAGCCGCACAGCACAGGGAATGCACAGGTTTTACCAGCTACCACTTTGACTACACCTTATCCCATTCGGCAGGCACCTTTTCGCGATCGACTGCAGAGCAGGGGGTGCCATAAAAAAGCTTCCCAGGAGGAGGAGCAGCAGCCATTGACCATCAAAAAGATGTGGCTGCAAGAGAGCATACACTAGTATGGAAAATTTCACATAGGGCATTGACTGAGATTGAAAGCAAGGTGTTGAACAAAGGTATGTCGTTTATTCCAGCTAATAAAATGACAGTAACTGACAATGTGCTGGAATTAAAAGCTTTTACACATAATACAATGTTAAAGATGCAATTTGGTGAAGCTGCTAGTGATACTACTGGTATTAATGTTTTTAAGAAACTAAGTGGGTATATTCCTGCTAACAATACAGTAGTAGATGCCTTTGAGAAAGTTTGCATCAGAGAAATATATAATCTTTATGACACTGATGGTTCTGGTAAATGTTTTAATAATCTCAATAAAGAAGAAAGGGTAGCTTTGGACTGTTTAAGGAATGATGCCTCGATTTTCATGAGACTGCCGGACAAAGGAGGGTCACTGGTAGTAATGGACTATTCTTTTTATAGGGATTCTATGTTTAATATGCTGGATGATACAAAATTTTACTCTAAAGCTGATTTTCAGCAAGTTCAGAGATGCAATGCTTCAATATATAATGCTATGTATGAATGCTTGCAATGCCATGTCATTGACTTGGATTTGTTTCACTATTTCATTGTCAAGAACCCAGTGATTCCAAAAGTACAGGGTCTCCATAAAGTTCATAAGAATCCAATGCAGCCACCTATGAGACACATTGTTTCGGGGAGGGGTTGGCCCACGGAAACTTTATCCATTTATGTTGAATGGCATCTGAAATCTGTACTTAGAAAGAACAGCACTATTTTATTAGACACCAAACAGGTCCTGAGGGACCTACATTCATTTACTAGTATGTATGAGAATGCAGGTAGGCTTTTGCTGGTTACTATGGATGTACAATCCTTATTTGCCATCATCTCCAGTGAGGTGGCAGTTGAGTATTTCAGAGAGTATTTGTTAGGGGATGGTATGTATGATATGCAATGCACTGATTTCCATTCATTACTCATGGAGCTCATTCTTGAGAACAATTTGTTCATGTTTGTGGGTGCATTGTAAAAGAAGATGGCATAGCCATGGGCACGTCTTGTGCCAATGGTTATGCCAACATTGTCATGGCCTTCTGGGAGAAGGCACATCTTATGGGAGAGTATGGCAAGCACCTGAAGTTTTACAGGAGGTTTGTAGATGACCTTTTCCTTTTATGGGAGGGAGATGAATCTACTTTTGCAACCTTCATTTTACATCTGAATGGAAGTACCCCTTTTTTGAGGTTTACGATGAATAGTTAATTTGACTGGGTTGATTTCCTGGATGTGAAGGTGAACCAGAGGTCTGATGGCTGTTTTGAGGCTGAGACACAAAGGAAGGATTGCTATAAGAGCAGTTATCTACATAGAACAAGTATGCACCCCCAGCATATTTTCAAGAACATTGTTAGGGGGCAAGGACTCAGAACATCGAGATTAACAGCGACCCAAGGTAGGTTTGAGAGTGAGCTTGATGAGCTTAGAACAAGGGTCCTATGGAGGGGCTATGCTGATAATGAGCTTGATGAGCTTAGAACAAGGGCCTTACAGAGGAGCTATGCTGATAATGAGCTCGATGAGCTTGGAACAAGGGTCCTACAGAGGGGCCATGCTGATAATGAGCTCGATGAGCTTAGAACAAGGGTCCTACAGAGGGGCTATGCTGATAATGAGCTCGATGAGCTTGGAACAAGGGTCCTACAGAGGGGCTATGCTGATAATGAGCTCAATGAGCTTGGAACAAGGGTCCTACAGAGGGGCTCTGCTGATAATGAGCTCGATAAGCTTAAAACACGGGTCCTACAGAGGGGCTATGCTGATAATGAGCTCGATGAGCTTAGAACAAGGGTCCTACAGAGGGGCTATGATGATAATGAGCTCAATGAGCTTAGAACAAGGGTCCTACAGAGGGGCTATGCTGATAATGAGCTCGATGAGCTTAGAACAAGGGTCCTACAGAGGGGCTATGCTGATAATGAGCTTGATGAGCTTAGAACAAGGGTCCTACAGAGGGGCTCTGCTGATAATGAGCTTGATGAGCTTAGAACAAGGGTCTTACAAAGGGGCTCTGCAGATAATGAGCTCAATGAGCTTAGAACAAGGGTCCTACAGAGGGGTTATGCTGATAATGAGCTCGATGAGCTTAGAACAAGGGTCCTACAGAGGGGTTATGCTGATAATGAGCTCAATGAGCTTAGAACAAGGGTCTTACATAGGGGCCATGCTAATAATGAGCTTCATGAGCTTAGAGCAAGGGTCCTACAGAGGGGCTCTGCTGATAATGAACTCAATGAGCTTAGAACAAGGGTCTTACAGAGGGGCTCTGCTGATAATGAGCTTGATGAGCTTAGAACAAGGGTCCTACAAGGGGCTCTGCTGATAATGAGCTCGATGAGCTTAGAACAAGGTCTTACAGAGGGGCTCTGCTGATAATGAGCTCGATGAGCTTAGAACAAGGGTCTTACAGAAGGGCTCTGCTAATAATGAGCTCGATGAGCTTAGAACAAGGGTCCTACAGAGGGGCTCTGCTGATAATGAGCTCGATGAGCTTAGAACAAGGGTCCTACAGAGGGGTTATGCGGATGATGAGCTCGATGAGCTTAGAACAAGGGTCCTACAGAGGGGCCATGCTGATAATGAGCTCGATGAGCTTAGAACAAGGGTCCTACAGAGGGGCTATGCTAATAATGAGCTCGATGAGCTTAGAACAAGAGTCCTACAGAGGGGCTCTGCTGATAATGAGCTCGATGAGCATAGAACAAGGGTCCTACAGAGGGGCTATGCTAATAATGAGCTCAATGAGCTTAGAACATGGGTCCTACAGAGGGGCCATGCTGATAATGAGCTCGATGAGCTTAGAACAAGGGTTCTACAGAAGGGGTTATGCTGATAATAATCTTGATGAGCTTAGAACAAGGGTCTTACATAGGGGCCATGCTGATAATGAGCTCGATGAGCTTAGAACAAGGGTCCTACAGAGGGGCTCTGCTGATAATGAGCTTGATGAGCTTAGAACAAGGGTCCTACAGAGGGGCTCTGCTGATAATGAGCTTGATGAGCTTAGAACAAGGGTCCTACAGAGGGGCTATGCTGATAATGAGCTCGATGAGCTTAGAACAAGGGTCCTACAGAGGGGCCATGCTGATAATGAGCTTGATGAGCTTAGAACAAGGGTCCTACAGAGGGGTTATGCTGATAATGAGCTCGATGAGCTTAGAACAAGGGTCCTACAGAGGGGCCATGCTGATAATGAGCTCGATGAGCTTAGAACAAGGGTCCTACAGAGGGGCTATGCTGATAATGAGCTCGATGAGCTTAGAACAAGGGTCCTACAGAGGGGCTATGCTGATAATGAGCTCGATGAGCTTAGAACAAGGGTCCTACAGAGGGGGTTATGCTGATAATGAGCTTGATGAGCTTAGAACAAGGGTCTTACATAGGGGCCATGCTGATAATGAGCTCGATGAGCTTAGAGCAAGGGTCCTACAGAGGGGCTCTGCTGATAATGAGCTCGATGAGCTTAGAACAAGGGTCTTACAGAGGGGCTCTGCTAATAATGAGCTCGATGAGCTTAGAACAAGGGTCCTACAGAGGGGCTCTGCTGATAATGAGCTCGATGAGCTTAGAACAAGGGTCCTACAGAGGGGTTATGCGGATGATGAGCTCGATGAGCTTAGAACAAGGGTCCTACAGAGGGGCCATGCTGATAATGAGCTTGATGAGCTTAGAACAAGGGTCCTACGGAGGGGCTATGCTAATAATGAGCTCGATGAGCTTAGAACAAGGGTCCTACAGAGGGGCTATGCTGATAATGAGCTCGATGAGCTTAGAACAAGGGTCCTACAGAGGGGCTATGCTGATAATGAGCTCGATGAGCTTAGAACAAGGGTCCTACAGAGGGGTTATGCTGATAATGAGCTCGATGAGCTTAGAACAAGGGTCTTACATAGGGGCCATGCTGATAATGAGCTCGATGAGCTTAGAACAAGGGTCCTACAGAGGGGCTCTGCTGATAATGAGCTCGATGAGCTTGGAACAAGGGTCCTACAGAGGGGCTCTGCTGATAATGAGCTCGATGAGCTTAGAACAAGGGTCTTACAGAGGGGCCATGCTGATAATGAGCTCGATGAGCTTAGAACAAGGGTCTTACAGAGGGGCCATGCTGATAATGAGCTTGATGAGCTTAGAACAAGGGTCCTACAGAGGGGCTCTGCTGATAATGAGCTCGATGAGCTTGGAACAAGGGTCCTACAGAGGGGCTCTGCTGATAATGAGCTCGATGAGCTTGGAACAAGGGTCCTACAGAGGGGCTCTGCTGATAATGAGCTCGATGAGCTTAGAACAAGGGTCTACAGAGGGGTTCTGCTGATAATGAGCTCGATGAGCTTAGAACAAGGGTCCTACAGAGGGGCTCTGCTGATAATGAGCTCGATGAGCTTAGAACAAGGGTCTACAGAGGGGTTCTGCTGATAATGAGCTCGATGAGCTTAGAACAAGGGTCCTACAGAGGGGCTCTGCTGATAATGAGCTCAATGAGCTTAGAACACGGGTCCTACAGAGGGGCTCTGCTGATAATGATCTCGATGAGCTTAGAACACGGGTCCTACAGATGAGCTCTGCTGATAATGAGCTCGATGAACTTAGAACAAGGGTCCCACAGTGGGGCTCTGCTGATAATGAGCTTCAAGGCATTTAACAGAAGGTCTGCATAGTACGAATAATGAGGGAAGACCTTATTTTTCTGATGCTGTATTTCCATCATCTTTGGTAAGGGATACTGCTCAATGTATGAGGATGTCAGTTACTTATTCCAGTAATGTTAACGTACTACAGGAGAGCTACCGCAGGAACTGTAATATTTTATGTGCTGATGATCAGGTTAAACAGTTAGTGGGGGAAACCCCGAAGTACAGTTTTTAAAAATAAAAAGAATTTGAAGAGAATATTATGTGCACCACGGCTACAACCAGGGGTCGCACAGGCTTGTGCTGTGAGTGACCGTGGTACTCCACCTTGCAATGGATGCAATTTCTGTGCATATATAGACACCAGTGGAGAATTTAAGCATCCAGATATGAATAGAGCATTTAAATTTAACCTGTCAGCAAATTGTAATAATGTCAGCATTGTCTATGTGGCCTATTGTCTGGCCTGTATGTCATTCTATGTTGGTATGATCACCAGGAGACTCAGGAAAAGAATGAGAGAGCATTGTTATGACATAGGGAGGCTAGTGGAAACAAATGCATTGGCGAGACATGTTGGGAGGCATGGAGACACACATAGATTTGTTTTTATGGTCATAGATAGGGTTATAGACAATGGCAGAGGTGGAGATATGAAACTGAGAGTTGAAACCAAAGAACTTGAATGTATTGTGAGACTCAGGGCTAGTATAGGGAAGGGACTGAATGATAAAATAAATATTAAGCCTATTTTGTTAGGCAGGGATTTAAGTACTTGTATTTACATATGTTTAGTCCCACATATATTTATATGTTATTATTTGTACATCTCTACGCTATGAATTTTTAAGTGTAATTCGACTTTAAGCTTTTTTAGGTGACACAGTGAATCTCTTGAAAGTGGTAATTTTTATGTTATGTGCCTTTAAATGAAGGCGTGGATTCTATCAATTGAGTTGTTCTAAATGGTATAAAATGGGGGCTTTGTTCTGCTTTTATTGTCTGATGAAGTGGCTTAGTACACGAAAGCACTCATCTTTGTCTTGTGTGGAATAAATTGCTTTTATTTTCTACAGCGTGGCCTGTTGCTTCCTTTGGTTTTTTACATGACATTTGATTGTTTTTTTGGAAGCACAACTTACCATTACCACTTGTTTTTTGCTTCTCCCTCTCTCTCTGTATATATATGGTTCTACCTCACTTCAACGACACGCCGGAACATCGACAGGGAAATCGCGAGCCCCAGAAGATCAACAGCGCAGAAGACCGACGCGACGGGACCTAGAAGATCGACAAGCAGAAGACC
This sequence comes from Protopterus annectens, assembly GCF_019279795.1. Classification (NCBI taxonomy): domain Eukaryota; kingdom Metazoa; phylum Chordata; order Ceratodontiformes; family Protopteridae; genus Protopterus; species Protopterus annectens. The sequence goes on along the minus strand of NC_056733.1, from coordinate 994,801,472 downwards.
GACCCGACGGATGAAAGCACCGGCCTTGAGGATGCCGACATGGGAAAAGGCTGTGTAAGTATGCGGTAGTGACGGACGATAGGGTATGAGTAAGGTAAGTGTGGATAGGGGTGGGTTAAGTGAGTTAGGGTTAGGAGCGGGTCAGGTAAGTGTGCGGTAGTGATTGTGTTTGGTTAGGGGCGGGATAAGTGAGTTAGGGTTAGGGAGGCGGGTCAGGTAAGTGCTTGGTAGTGATTGTGTTTGGGTTAGGAGTGGGATAAGTGAGTTAGGGTTAGGGAGCGGGTCAGGTAAGTGTGCGGTAGTGACGGACCTTAGGGTTAGGGTTTGGGTTAGGGTTGTAGGTAGTTGTGTATGTGAGGTTTAGTGTGGGTTTGTATGGATTTTGGTGTGCTTGTGTTGTGTATGTGGTTTTTGGATGGGGAATGTGTTTTGGTTGTTGATTGTGGTGTGTGAAGTGTATGAGGTTTCGTGTTTGTGTACCGTCGGTTATTTCGTTGTCGGGCATGTGGGATTTCGTGTTTTTGTACTGTCGGTTATGTGGTTTCGGTGATTGCGTTGTCGGTGTTGTGGTGTTTCGTTTATGTGAGGTAGAACCATATATATATATATATATATATATATATATATGTATACACATATAGGTGCATAAGTTCATAGGTAGATACTAGGCTATTGGCCCTAGGGCCAATATAAGCCTAGCTAACAAGATGCCCTGGCTTTCACCACCCACAACAAATAATGTCCTGTGCCCCTCTTGAGCAGACACACAGAGGTGAATCACAGGGTGGGTTTCCTATTTACCATCCAAATGTCAATATTTATCTTAAAGAGGGCTAATGAGGAGCTCTGTTTCACATAAATGGGTAGTTTGTTTCAGAGTATGGGAAGTGTTATGGATAGTAATCTATCCCTCCAGCATGTTCTGTCTATTGTGGTGACAAGGCTTAGCTTCCTGGAGCATGTGTTTTGGAGGGACTGGGATTTCTTTATGTGTAGCATGTCCAACAGCTCTGAGTTTGACATGGCTTTGTATGTTAAGCAGAGATTGGCCTGAATAGGTGATATGCAAAGCTGGTGTCTTTAGCCATCTGTTTGAGGCCGGTGATAATCTTTTTGAGGTAATTCTGTGGACTTTCCGGTTGTTGTAGATGTCTTGTGAGGTACATACCAAACAGGCCATTGTACTGTATAATTGGTCTAATGAGGGATGAGTAGAGAGGAACAATGATCTCCTTTTTTCTGGATGAGACACCTGTTGTGATGTGATGTGCCACACAGAAGGAAGTACTGTGGCAATATGGTTATCAAAGGAAAAGCTACTATCCACCTGTTTCCCTAGGTCTCTTATCACACTTTCAGTATTAAGTGAACTAGCAGCTATGTGGTAGTTCATGGGCACAGAGATTTACCCAAAGGGGATGACAATTCATTATTTTGAATTGAGTTTACTTCTTTTTTAGCACTGATTTCCCTATTCTTTTTGTGGTTTGTGACTTTTATGGATATGGAGGAGGGTGTGCAGAGTCAAAAGAGTTCGTTAGATGAAAGTATTCAACAGAACAGGCTGGATAAACTCTCGGACCAGCTTACGCAACTGATCGAGCTGCTAACGCAGAGGGATTCACCTACGCTGACGTCCTCGTGTGAATTACCGGGTAATCAGGAAATGAGAGGGAGAGGTGAGATTGCATTTGGTTTGCTGTGCAGAAGCAGGAAACCGCAAGTGCCAACGAGTGGTGTAGCTGTTCATCAGGAAAGGAGAGTTGATGTCGATAATGGCGTGGGCACAATGAGTCGTAGAAAGAGAGCGGATGAAGGGTTGCTCAATGGGGCAGCATTTGAAGGAACTGTTAATATGGACAAGGAACTGCCATCTGTTTTTTTCAATACATCTAGCGATGGGTTAACGCTAAGAAGTATAAGGACTGATGATGTTAATAGCGACAGACTGCTTTTGTCCACAAGACCCAAACAGGCTTCTTTAGTAAGCAGAAATGATGGAAATTTTATTAAAGAAGCAATGCCTGGTTTAGCGAGAAGGAGTACAGAAGGACAGAGGTACAATATAGACTTTTCTAATGTGTTACACAAACAGTATAGCTTTAATGACAAAAAGGCGCCTATTATTTATATAAATGATAGCAATTTAACCTTTGAGTCTAATGTGAAGAAACTTGATGAAATGCTGTTTAAATTTAAAAACTTGGAGTTGGAAAATGTATATTTAAAAGAATGTTTAAGGTTGGAAATAGTCCCTAAAGGACTAAGAGTATGCAAGTTTCCAAATAAAGTTATTGAAGGAAGTGATTATCATTTAGAATTAGTTAATATTTTTAATAAATGTGGTTTAGATGTTTTAAAAGTTATGATTAAGGAGAATGAAAGAGAAATTGATTTTTTAAACAATGTTATTGATGATGTGAATGGTAGAATTACCAAAGACCTACTTTTCTCCATTGATGAATGTCAGAGAATGTATTTTGATACACTAAAAAGAATTGATAGAAGTATCAGTAATGTGTTTCAAAGAAAAAGTAGAAAGCTAGAGAGGGATATTCAAGCTTATAAGAATAAAGTAAGTTACCCTAAACCTCGTAATTATTATAATAATTTTTTCAGCTATGAGGGACATGGAACTAAATGGTCTGAGAATGAACAACATAATAATGAAGAAGCTAGTGTGAATAATGAAATAGGTGACATGAATGATTTATCAGAGTACCCCCCACTGAGAAGATCAGAAAGAATCAGGAATTATCAGACTAACCACCAACAAAATTTTCAGAGAGGGGGGGAAGGGGAGGGGGGGGGTGTACACGACAATTACAACAAAGGATACCAACGATGGTAGTTGCAAAACAGTCTTATGCACCTAATATTAGTGAACAGATCAAAGCTGAAGGACCACTTCATAGTTTCTTGGGCTATAATATTTTTAATTATAGCCATTTAAGCATTGAGGAAATACACTTCAAATTGTTTTCCAAAGGATTAAAATTTGTGCCTAATAGAAAAGCAGATATTAGGAAAGTATTGATTGATTTGAAGCTTTTCCTTAGGAAGAAAAATTTTGAGATTTTATATCATGGTCAGAATGCAAATAAAGATAGAAGTGAAATGCTGAAGAGACGAAGTACGTATAACCCCCCCCCCCCTTGCATCCACAATTGAAAAACTTTGAGGCAGTAATGGATAAAAGGATAAGGAATGAGTTAGGTAGGAACAAAATAGTATTTAACCTATCCAAGGAAGAAAATACTTTACTAAATAGTTTAAGTAATGATAAAACAATCAGAATCTCTAAACCTGATAAAGGGGGAGGGACAGTAGTAATGGACCATTTATGGTATGAAGAAAAGATGATGGAAATACTGGAAAATGAAGAAAGGTATCTCAGAGCCTCCCTAAATGAGATCAATATAGGGAATAAGAAAGTCTATTTAGTTCTTAATGACTTACTATTAGAAGGTTCGATCGACATTCAAACATTCTTATATTATAGACATTATTATTATAGACATTATATATCTAGGTTCATAGGTGTACTAGGCTATTGGCCCTGCAGCCTTTACAAGCCTAGCCCATAGGATTACCCTGGCATCATGCCACCCGACAGTAGTTCCTAGTGCCTCTGTCGAGTACAGCCACAGGAGTGATCCCCTGGGTGAATTTTCTATTTCCATTCTGGAGCCACTGGAGTGATCCCTGGGGTGAATTTTCTATTTCCCTTCTACTTATCAAGATTTCTCTTGAAGAAGGCCAGTAAGGTGCTCTGCTTGACATGTATGGGAAGTCTATTCCATAACATGGGCAGTCTCTGGGTTATGAACCTGTCCCTCCAGCATGTACTGTTGATTGTGGTAATGTGGTTGAGGTGTCTGGAGTGTGTGGTGCAGTGGGATTGGGACTTCTTTAGATGTAAAATTTCTTACAGAGCTGGGTCACACATGGCTTTGTGAGTCAAGCAGAGAATGCCTCTATGTAGGTGATATGAGACAGAGAATAGTTGGAGTTTTTTGAGTTTGTCCATATAGGACAAGTGTTTAAGGCCTAGGATCCTCTTTGTGAGGTACTTTAGCGGCCTCCCCAGTTGTTGCAGGTGTCTAGTGAGGTACATGTCAAATGGGGCATTGTACTCAATGATTGGCCTAATGAGAGAAGAGTAGAGGGAGACAATGACCTCTTTCTTCCTGGATGCAAAACCCTTAGTAATGAGATGTGTCACATAGAAGGACTTTCTGTCCACAGTGGCAATGTGGTGGTCAAAAAAGAAGTTGCTGTCAACCTGTGTTCCAAGATCTCTTATAACACCTTCTGTGTTCCATAGACTATCATCAATGTGGTAATTCAGGGGAACTGGGTTTTTCTTGAGGGGGATGACGACACATTTTTTGGCATTGAGCTTAAGGTCATGGTTCTGACACCAGTTGTTGGTCTCATTGAGGCCTTTCAGTAGGATGTCAATATCACTTGGGGAGTTAATAATAGCTCACAACCTGCAATCGTCTGCAAACTTTGTCAGCCATAGTCCCTTCATGTTGACCTGGACTTCGGAGAAGTAGATACCAAACAGGAGAGGACCCAGGACCAAACCCTGTGGCACATCACTCATGACTCATCGGCAGTCTGAGTTGGAGTCAACTACTTTCACACTGTGGGTTCTATCTGTGAGCCAGTTTGCAATCCACCTAGTGATATAGGGGTTGATGCCTAGCTTAGTGAGATTTTCTATGATTCCTGAGTGGGGAATGGTATCAAAGGCCTTAGCCAAATCAAGGTAGGCTTTATGAACCACCTTTCCTTCATCGACAGTTACGGTGACTGACTCAAAGAAGTCGACCAATTTGAGCAAGCATGATCTACCTTTCACAAAACCAAACTGTGTAGGATCCAGAGCTTGGAGATTCCTTATATCCTTGTTTAGTAGGTCCATGATGATGCATTCCATAGCTTTGCATATCAGACTCAACAGGCTAAAGGGACGATAGTTCCTGGGGTCTGTAGTCGCTCCTCCTTTGTGGAGAGATATGACTGTAGCAGTGCGCCATTTGGTAGGGACAAAGCCTGAGGTGAGGCTGTGATTGAACAGGGAACACAGGTGAGCTGCCAGTTCACTCTGTAGTTCATGTAGAACACAGCCAGGGATTTTGTCAGGTCCCATAGAAGCTGTATTCTTGGCCTTGGACAGTGCTGTTGTAACCTGTGCTGCAGTAATACTGGGCGCCTGGCAATCTACTGGTATTGTGATTAGTCCTTTGGTGGGTAGAGGTGTCAGGCTGGCACTGAATCTGTCAGACAGTATATTGGCAATATCTGTTGGCTTGGTATAGGAGGTACCATTGTGCAATAGCGCAGAGTAAATCTGGGTATTGCCGTGGAGATTCTTTACATAACTATAGAAGGCCTTGTGGTTGTCTTTACTATCTACTGCAATTCTGTTTTCATACCTAGCGTTAGTGGATTTGATGAGGGATCTCAACCTTTTGTTGAGGCTGATAAAGGTGTTTTTCCAGTCTTGGGACTTCACCGTATTCTGCATGAGTTTCTTCCTTCTGTTGTAGAGTTTGTTTATGGCAGGGGACCACCAGATTAGCTTCCTTTTTTTGAGGAGAGCATCTTGGTTCTTTTGGGTATGGCAAGATCCATGCATTTGTTTACATGTTTGTTCAGTGCATTGGTGTATGATTTGGCAGTCATGCAACTATTCTCCATTAGCATGGTTGCCGTGAAGTTAGCCACCTCAGTTTTTAGGATCCCAAAGTTAGCTTTGGAGAAGTTTTTCATGGTGGTTACCTTTGTGGGTTTGGTGGGTGAGATGTGGATTTCCAAGGTGATTAGTTTGTGGTCTGATCTAACCAGGGAGGAGTTGACTATTGGTGTAGAGCAACAGTCGCCCATGTTAGTAATGACCAGGTCATGGATATTGCTACCTCTAATGGGGGTAAGAATGAGCTGGTCCAAGGCATTGGAATTTATGAATTCCAGAAAGTGTTGGGCAAGTGTATTTGTACATGAGTAGTTTTCCCAGTTAATGGAGGGGTAAGTTGAAGTCACCCAGTATGAGAGTGTTAGTTGGACCCTAATATTCCCCAGGGTGCTTAGGAATATGGAGTGTGCATCTTGGGACATGGTTGGAGACCTATAGCAGGCTACGACCTGAATTGCTGTTTTACCCCACGTTAGCTGCACCTGAGGTATCTCAGATGCATTATGTTGGCCTACCATTCTGGAGGTGTGCACATCCTTTATGTATATGGAAACACCACCGCCTTTAGAGCTTTGGTCCAAGTTCTGGGGCCAAAAGGTGTGGAATGAGTTATTGCCTGGTAGTGCAGGGGTGCTTTCTGCTGCCTTGAACCAGGTCTCTGTTACAGCACAAATGTCAATGTTGTCCATTTTAAGGACTGATTCGAGTGAGTGTATTTTGAGATTTAGACTTTTAGCGTTGAGCAGCATGACTCTCAGATTGCATTTGTTTGTAACTGTTATGGTGGTAATTTCGTCTTTGGAACACTGCCTACAAAAGGCACTACAAGGGTGGCAAGAGCCTTGGCAAGTATCCAGAAGCCCAGCGGTGACAGATGTAGGCCATCTCTGGCAAAGCATCAAGGTCTGTCATTCATGTCATCCCAGGCAGGCAGATACTGGATCCCCTTAGAATGACTATTTATATATATGTGTGTGTGTGTGTGTGTGTGTGTGTGTGTGTGTGTGTGTGTGTGTGTGTGTGTGTGTGTGTGTGTGTGTGTGTGTGTGTGTGTGTGTGTGTGTGTGTGTTTGCCATTAGATATACATGTATATGTTTATATATAGATATGTATATATGTCTATATACAACACATTAATGTTTCTACAGAGCTTTCTCACTATTGTTGTATGCCTCTATTGCAGGATATGTTTGAAAAAGCAAGAGCAATTCATGCAGCTCAGATGGTGTGGTGGTATGTTCTCTGACTGTAGTGTACAGGGTCCTGGGTTCAAAAGTTGGATTTGTCATTTTCTTCCATTAATGTTAAATAACCAGACTGCATGATATGTTGGAAAAAAACATCATAATATTCTACAGCTTGAATGGCTTAGTGGTTAAGTGTGACCGTTTAATTTCCATGAATGCTAAATAACTGGACTGCATGTTATGTTAGAAAAAGCATCATAAAATTCTACAGCTCAAATAGCTTACTGGTTAACTGCTTTGACTATGGTGTGCAAACTCCTGCGTTAAAGAGTTGGGACTGACAGTTTTATTTCCATTAATTTTAAATAACCAGACTGCATGATATGTTGGGAAAAACATCATAACATTCTACATCTTGCATGGCTTAGTGGTTAAGTGGTTTATCTATGATGTATGGGCTCCTGGGTTCAAGACTAGGGGCTTGCAATTTTATTTCCATTAATGTTAAATAACCGTGAATCCGGGGGATGATTTTAAGGCCATTAACTCTCACTACACTTCCCTTATCCCTACTTTAGAGCTGCTGCTGATGTCACTCACCTTCAAAGTTACCTTTGGACAGCTCACTAACATATAAGCTCTGTGGCACTTGCGATAACTGCATAATACTATAGTGTAGCAAACTAGTTAGGTAGGAGTTCTAATCCTGGTCTTGGCAACTGTGAAAATGTGTGTGTTTGTGTGGGACAGTGTGTGTGTCTTTGTTTAGACATGATTTTTGAGGCCATTCACACTCACTACACTTCCCTTACCCATCCTTTAGCACAGCTGCGGATGTCACTCACCTTCAGAGATAACATTGGTCAGCTCTCCTACATATGAACTCTGTGGTTCATATGATAAATGCATAACATTGTAGAAGCAATACATAGATAGGTAGCTTGAAGCTCAGTACTGGCATGTATGTGTCTGTCTGTCATCAGTTCCCGTTGTGGGTGTTGGTGTGATTGTGCAATAACAGGATCCATTGGGAGGTCGCTTTTGCTAAATTATTATATTGATGACCTGGTACATGTCCCAATGTCCACATTACAAGGCCAACAGTTGTCAAACATCGTAGAAGTTGGTATACACAATCTACAGCCCATAAAATGTAGTGCCATGTCCAATGACTATGTGACAGTATGGAATACTTAACAATACAGGCAACCCTTCTAATACTCAGAGACCACTCTCCACTCAGGAATCATACACAAACACACTTGGCTAGGCATCAACCACTATATCAGTAGTTCTCCTGCAAACTGCCTCACAGATAGCACCCACGGTGTGATTGCAGTGGACTCCATGTCAAACCAATGACCAGACATGACTGGTGTCACACAGGGTGCAGACACATGTCCTCTCATGTTTGGGATCTACCCTTCTGAGGTTCAGGAGAGCACAAAGGCACCATGGCCGAAAATGTTTGCATACAACAGTAAGGTGGATGGTAGCATTCCCAATCCATGTGATGTTGACATCATGCACAAAGGCCACTCTGTCACCTATGACTTTTGTCAGAACCCTGGACATTACCCCAATGCTAAGAGATGTGCCACCATTACCTCTGGGAACACCATGGCTCACATGAAGTAATACATTGGTGGTAGTCCACTGAACAGTTACATTGTAGTAACAGAATGGGGAACACAGATTGGCATTCAGCTGTCTGTTGACCACAACAGTGCCACTAACATCAGAAAGTACATGTGTCACATCTCCTGACTATGTGTGCGTTATCCAGCAAGTAAAAGGACATGGTTATCCTGTACCATGCCCACAGTAGCCCAATCAATGTATACAGTGGCTCTTTTGACATGTACCCCACTGGACAACTGCAACAACTGAAGAGTCTGCAAACGTACCACACAACGAAAATACCATGCCTTATATACATGCCCTGTATGGACAGACTCCACTAACTCCAGTGAATCCCTGTATCATACTGTCTACGTAGGTGCAAACACCACCTCAGTAACACAGCCATGTCACACCAAACTAGGTCAGGAATGCTACATCTGAAGATACCAATATGTCCACACAACATGGCCCAGAGACCTCAATCACACTTCCTCACTTCAAAGGACATGCTTGCGGGACAGGTGCACAACCCAGACACTGTCTATTTTATGTAATATAAATCATATACATGTGAAGCAGTGCACATCAATAGCCACCCACAGTAAAAAATATTTAAGTAGTCAACACAGGTCAAGGTTGTTGCATCCTCTACCGGTGGTCAGTATGATGCAGTCCAGGGCATTGGAAATGATGAATCCCAGGAAGTGTTGGTCCACTGTACTGTCACTTGGCTACTTTCCCCAGGTGATGGATGGGTAGTTGAAGTCTCATACTATGTCAATGTTGTGTTGGACCGTCATAGATGGCAAGCTGTTGAGGAATGTGCATTGACAGTCTAAGGACGTCGATGTAGACCCATAGCAGGCTATGGTCTGGATTGCACTATTACCCCAAGGCAGTTGTACCGGAAGTATCAGCAATGCATTATGCGGGGATACTAGTCTGTAGGTCTTCCTGTCTATAATGAATATGGAGACAGCACCACCTGTGGATGTGTGGTGTGGTCCATGGTTGGGGGCTGATAGTCATGGAATGCATTATAGCCAGGTACTGCAGTGCTGCTATCTGCTGCTGTGAACCACCTCTCCATTACAGCAGACATGTTATTGTCCTCAACTCTGAGTGCTATGAGTGACTGCATCCTGACAGTTAGATGTCTACTGTTGAGCAGCATGACCCTCAGATTGCATACATGTCTAGCTGTCATGGGGGTAATTCTATTAGGAACATTGCCTAATAAGGCATCATAGCAGTGGCAAGACACTTAGCCAGTACCTGGAAACCCAGCGCTGACAGATATAGGACATCTGTGGCAAGTCATTGAGTTCTGTCAATCATGTCATCCCAAGCAGAGAGATACTGGATCTGCTGACAATGACACAAAACAAGTAAGCCAATGTTGTAGTCAATCACCTGTTGATAGTACCGCAGCATCATTCTGGGTGATGGTGATATACTGCTCAGGGCTACTGTTACACCTGCCTGGACAACATGATCAGAGAGGTCAACTATGTCTCCTGTCATGTAGTCCAAGGAGATGTGTCCCAAGTCATTCACACCCACATGGATACAGAGTGATACAGGGAGGTGTGTCTCAGGTCAGTCACACCCACATGGATACAGAGTGATACAGGGAGGTGTGTCCCAGGTCAGTCACACCCACATGGATACAGAGTGATACAGGGAGGTGTGTCCCAGGTCAGTCACACCCACATGGATGCAGAGTGATACTCGTAGTTGTTGTGGATGCCATGACTGGCTGTGTCATGTGTTGGATGCTGGCAGGGAGGTGTGTCCCAGGTCAGTCACACCCACATGGATACAGAGTGATACTCGTAGTTGTTGTGGAGTGCCATGACTGGCTGTGTCATGTGCTGGATGCTGGCAGGGAGGTGTGTCCCAGGTCAGTCACACCCACATGGATACAGAGTGATACAGGGAGGTGTGTCCCAAGTCAGTCACACCCACATGGATACAGAGTGATACAGGGAGGTGTGTCCCAGGTCAGTCACACCCACATGGATACAGAGTGACACAAGGAGGTGTGTCCCAGGTCAGTCACACCCACATGGATACAGAGTGATACAGGGAGGTGTGTCCCAGGTCAGTCACACCCACATGGATACAGAGTGATACAGGGAGGTGTGTCCCAGGTCAGTCACATCCACATGGATACAGAGTGATACAGGGAGGTGTGTCCCAGGTCAGTCACACCCACATGGATACAGAGTGATACAGGGAGGTGTGTCCCAGGTCAGTCACACCCACATGGATGCAGAGTGATACAGGGAGGTGTGTCCCAGGTCATTCACACCCACATGGATACAGAGTGATACTCGTAGTTGTTGTGGAGTGCCATGACTGGCTGTGTCATGTGCTGGATGCTGGCAGGGAGGTGTGTCCCAGGTCAGTCACACCCACATGGATACAGAGTGATACAAGGAGGTGTGTCCCAGGTCAGTCACACCCACATGGATACAGAATGATACAGGGAGGTGTGTCCCAGGTCAGTCACACCCACATGGATACAGAGTGATACATTGAGGTGTGTCCCAGGTCAGTCACACCCACATGGATACATAGTGATACAGGGACGTGTGTCCCAGGTCAGTCACACCCACATGGATACAGAGTGATACTCGTAGTTGGTGTGGAGTGCCATGCCTGGCTGTGTCATGTGTTGGATGCTGGCAGGGAGGTGTGTCCCAGGTCAATCACACCCACATGGATACAGAGTGATACAGGGAGGTGTGTCCCAGGTCAGTCACACCCACATGGATACAGAGTGATACAGGGAGGTGTGTCCCAGGTCAGTCACACCCACATGGATACAGAGTGATACTCGTAGTTGGTGTGGAGTGCCATGCCTGGCTGTGTCATGTGTTGGATGCTGGCAGGGAGGTGTGTCCCAGGTCAGTCACACCCACATGGATACAGAGTGATACAGGGAGGTGTGTCCCAGGTCATTCACACCCACATGGATACAGAGTGATACAGGGAGGTGTGTCCCAGGTCAGTCACACCCACATGGATACAGAGTGATACAGGGAGGTGTGTCCCAGGTCAGTCACACCCACATGGATACAGAGTGATACAGGGAGGTGTGTCCCAGGTCAGTCACACCCACATGGATACAGAGTGATACAGGGAGGTGTGTCCCAGGTCAGTCACACCCACATGGATACAGAGTGATACAGGGAGGTGTGTTCCAAGTCATTCACACCCACATGGATACAGAGTGATACAGGGAGGTGTGTCCCAGGTCAGTCACACCCACATGGATACAGAGTGATACAGGGAGGTGTGTCCCAGGTCAGTCACACCCACATGGATGCAGAGTGATACTCGTAGTTGGTGTGGAGTGCCATGCCTGGCTGTGTCATGTGTTGGATGCTGGCAGGGAGGTGTGTCCCAGGTCAGTCACACCCACATGGATACAGAGTGATACAGGGAGGTGTGTCCCAGGTCAGTCACACCCACATGGATACAGAGTGATACAGGGAGGTGTGTCCCAGGTCAGTCACACCCACATGGATACAGAGTGATACAGGGAGGTGTGTCCCAGGTCAGTCACACCCACATGGATACAGAGTGATACTCGTAGTTGGTGTGGAGTGCCATGCCTGGCTGTGTCATGTGTTGGATGCTGGCAGGAAGGTGTGTCCCAGGCCAGTCACACCCACATGGATACAGAGTGATACAGAGAGGTGTGTCCCAGGTCATTCACACCCACATGGATACAGAGTGATACCCGGAGGTGTGTCCCAGGTCAGTCGCACCCACATGGATACAGAGTGATACATGGAGGTGTGTCCCAGGTCAGTCACCCCCACATGGATACAGAGTGGTACAGGGAGGTGTGTCCCAGGTCAGTCACACCCACATGGATACAGAGTGATACAGGGAGGTGTGTCCCAGGTCAGTCACACCCACATGGATACAGAGTGATACAGGGAGGTGTGTCCCAGGTCAGTCACACCCACATGGATGCAGAGTGATACAGGGAGGTGTGTCCCAGGTCATTCACACCCACATGGATACAGAGTGATACTCGTAGTTGTTGTGGAGTGCCATGACTGGCTGTGTCATGTGCTGGATGCTGGCAGGGAGTTTTGTCCCAGGTCAGTCACACCCACATGGATAGAGAGTGATACAAGGAGGTGTGTCCCAGGTCAGTCACGCCCACATGGATACAGAGTGATACAGGGAGGTGTGTCCCAGGTCAGTCACACCCACATGGATATAGAGTGATACAGGGAGGTGTGTCCCAGGTCAGTCACACCCACATGGATACAGAGTGATACAGGGATGTGTGTCCCAGGTCAGTCACACCCACATGGATACAGAGTGATACAGGGAGGTGTGTGCCCAATAATTCACACCCACATGGATACAGAGTGATACTCGTAGTTGTTGTGGAGTGCCATGACTGGCTGTGTCATGTGCTGGATGCTGGCAGGGAGGTGTGTCCCAGGTCATTCACACCCACATGGATACAGAGTGATACAGGGAGGTGTGTCCCAGGTCAGTCACACCCACATGGATACAGAGTGATACAGGGAGGTATGTCTCAGGTCAGTCACACCCACATGGATACAGAGTGATACAGGGACGTGTGTCCCAGGTCAGTCACACCCACATGGATACAGAGTGATACAGGGAGGTGTGTCCCAGGTCAGTCACACCCACATGGATGCAGAGTGATAAAGGGAGGTGTGTCACAGGTCATTCACACCCACATGGATACAGAGTCATACTCGTAGTTGTTGTGGAGTGCCATGACTGGCTGTGTCATGTGCTGGATGCTGGCAGGGAGGTGTGTCCCAGGTCATTCACACCCACATGGATACAGAGTGATACAGGGAGGTATGTCCCAGGTCAGTCACATCCACATGGATACAGAGTGACACAGGGAGGTGTGTCCCAGGTCAGTCACACCCACATGGATACAGAGTGATACTCGTAGTTGGTGTGGAGTGCCATGCCTGGCTGTGTCATGTGTTGGATGCTGGCAGGGAGGTGTGTCCCAGGTCAGTCACACCCACATGGATACAGAGTGATACGGGGAGGTGTGTCCCAGGTCAGTCACACCCACATGGATACAGAGTGATACAGGGAGGTGTGTTCCAAGTCATTCACACCCACATGGATACAGAGTGATACAGGGAGGTGTGTCCCAGGTCAGTCACACCCACATGGATACAGAGTGATACAGGGAGGTGTGTCCCAGGTCAGTCACACCCACATGGATACAGAGTGATACTCGTAGTTGTTGTGGAGTGCCATGACTGGCTGTATCATGTGTTGGATGCTGGCAGGGAGGTGTGTCCCAGGTCAGTCACACCCACATGGATACAGAGTGATACAGGGAGGTGTGTCCCAGGTCAGTCACACCCACATGGATACAGAGTGATACAGGGAGGTATGTCCCAGTTCAGTCACACCCACATGGATACAGAGTGATACAGGGAGGTGTGTCTCAGGTCAGTCACACCCACATGGATACAGATTGATACAGGGAGGTGTGTCCCAGGTCAGTCACACCCACATGGATACAGAGTGATACTAGTAGTTGTTGTGGAGTGCCATGACTGGCTGTGTCATGTGTTGGATGCTGGCATGTGATAGATATTTGGCTATCTGCTCCATATTCAACTTAGTGAGTGGGATATGTGCATTCCTCAGTAGTCAATTAACCATGAGCACTGTATTGTGCAATGTGATTAGCCTTAGGATCTTAGGTTGAGAGGCACACTGTGTAGGTTCTATATGTGTCCCTTGGCATGTGCCATTTCATGGTATCTGAGTGGGTAAATGTCAATTGAGTGACTCTGTGAAGGTTGGTGTGTGACATTTGACTGTATGTCATGACTGTCAAAGTGGTGTCATGGTGAGCTTTGTGTTGGTGCACGTGTTGATCTTATTATCTTGACCTGCTAGTTCAGTGTTTGCTGGAGAGTGCATATTTCCACATTAGGTGATATACGGGTAACTCCCACAGGTCTGAGTGTTTGGAGTTTAGAGGGGAGGGTTGTCTGTGTACATGAGATAGTTGCAACAGTGCCTCAGAATGGACAAGTGCTCCTGGTTAATGGGTGATAGCACCGAAAATTGCCCTGCAATCATTCTGGGAGGGGTGGACATTATTAGTAAGTATTGGGGCTACTTCTGTGATGAACGAGTACTGCTTACAGCTCCCAGGTGTGCCACACTTATTGATACATTAACCTGGTGAAGTGCCAAGTCATAATGTCATTTAAAGTGCAAGACAGAAAGAACTAGCATGATGTAAGGGGGGAATGGAAGGCAGACTTACTGGCACCTGTAATGCTTTACCTTAGGTTTGCCATTATCAGCAGCTTTGGCCATGTGAAAGTTCAGTAAGCTTTGTAGCTTGTGCGGTAACTGTGTAACACTATTGTAGACATAACTAGATAGGCAGGAGTTCTAATCCGAATATTGTTGTGTGCTGTGTGTTACCATTTTGATTTGTGTACCAACCTATAATTGTCCCATCACCTTACTTTACTAGCCCTGCTGATGTCATTCACCTTAGAAGTTACTTGGGATGAGGAAAATTCATGTAGGCTCCGTGTAGTAGAAATAACTAGACAGGTAGAGGTTCTCTTCTCAGTACTGGCAACTGTGTGTGTCCCTTTGCCCAAAGATCATATCCTGTTTGGCTGATAGCATTTTGATTGGTGTACCATCCATGTCTGTTTACCACCTATCGATGACATTACCTTATATAGCATGGTAATGGCATTAGCCTCACATGCAGCATGTTAAACCATTGTGCAGACCATTCCAGTTCTCTGTGCAGATGTCTATGGGATATCCAGATGTTTAGGTTCATAGGTTCATTGGTGTGTACTAGGCTAATGACCCTGGAGCCTTTACAAGCCTAGTCAGAGGATTACCCTGTCATTGTGCCACCTGAAATTATTTCCCAGACCTCTGTGGAGTAGAGCCACTGCAGTGATCCCTAGGGAGAAATCTATATTTCCCATCCATTCAGCAAGATTTCTCTTGAAGAGGGCTAGTGAGGAGCTCTGTTTGACATGTAAGGGACACCTAGTCCATAGCATGGGCAGTCTCTGGGTTATGCACCCATCCCTCTGGCATGTTCTGTTGATTCAAAAAAATGAACCTGGTCACTATAAGAGAAACGCTTCTTCAAATTCAAAATAGCAATTTATTGTGCCAAAAGTTAAAAGTGAGCGTTAAAAACAATACACGCTTTCGGCAAGAGAATATCCTGCCTTCTTCAGACAAAAGTTTAAAACACCATCAAAGATAAAGTATTTATAGTGACAACACATTACAAGTCTCCAATCAACTAAAAATGCATCTAATTACTTTTATGTTAATCAAATACCCTTAAAGGTACTACGCTACTCATTGTTAAAGCTTTTCCAAACAACCTACTAAGCTTCAACCAACATTGTGAACATTATTTAAAAAATTTTTTGTGTTTAAAATTTATATCATATTGTTAAAAACACATTTTAATACAAAATTAATTCACTAGGTGGAGATATTTTCATGCCATCTTGAATCATGGATATCGAATATTACATGGAAATCATAGCTATGTGAACCTACAAAAAGGAACAATAAATAACAAGGTAATAATACTAAATATAAGTATTGAGAATATGATTGTTAAAACCAGTTTAGAATACCTACATCTGACAGACTATAGCGACCCTAACTATTACAGGTACATTCTATCTATTACATGTTAATAATTTTAGTACTGGTTTTATTGATAACATTTCATTAATACCAGGAAAAATATGAGCTCTGGTTCTTATTTGCCAGAGCAATTCATTAATTTCCAAGTGGATCTGCCAGGGGCCCCCTCTATTATCCACAAATCTTTTCTGTAAAATTGTGAAGCCAAAAGTATGCCCTTCATTTTCATTGACATGCCTAGCTAAGGCATTATTTGTATCTCTTTTATTTATGGCGTACTGATGTTCATATATCCTGCATTCGAATTTACGTTCTGTTTTACCAATGTAAAATGCCTTACACTGGTTACATAAAGCCGCATATATTACTATTTTGGTCTCACAATTACAGTAATCATTCACTTTGTATATTTTATTATCAATCTTAACCTGGCTGCCCACTTTTATAAATTTACATTGCGCACAAGAGCCGCATTTAAACATCCCAGGCTGTCTATTGGAGTTAGTTTTGTACCTAGTTCTTTCCAGTAAGGCCTTTAAATTAACCCCTCTCCTATATGTAATCCTGGGTGTCTCGCCAAGTAGATTTATCAAGTGTCTATCATTTCTCAACACCTCCCAATTTTTAAAAATGACTTCTCGAATTTCTTTAAATTCTAAGGAGTATGTATGCATAAAACTAATACGATAATCATTATTATCTGCTCTACTCTTACCTATAATACACTTATGGCCATCGCCTAAACTTTGAACTGTGGTAGAGCATTTGGAATCTCTAACTCCTAATAAGGGAAATAGGGAACCATCCTCGCGTCTGCTTGTAACCTCTGATATTATGAGGTCTCTCGAGCATGTGGTGTGGAGGGATTGAGATATCCTTGGATGTAGCATTTCTAACAGAGCTGGATCAGACATGGCTGTGTAGGGCAAGCAGAGATCACCTCAAAGTAGGTGATATGAGACAGAGAATAGTTGGAGTGTTTTGAGTCTGTCCATATTTATTTATTTATTTATTTATTTATTTCCAGTTTGATAACCGGGGAAGTCCACTGGGCTCGGAAGCCCATTTTCAGTGGAGGCCCGGGGAGAAAAGCTCCATGCGAATACATTGTAATAATACATTGTACACAAAAACACTAGTATACATTGAAGATAATCCATTGCACACAAAAACACAGCAAAGAGACAGAAAATTAATACATTATATACAACAACACTCAGAGTTCTAATAGCAAAGTATTTTGACAGTTTTTCAACAATGAAGTACAGTAGGCAGTATGGGAATTTTGTTTTTATGCTACTGTAATGATAAGTGAAGTAGGAAATAAAAGGAAAATATAGAATGAGTTTGAGTGCAAGAGCAGGAAAGCAAAGGAGAGGTGAGGGAGAAGGAAATAGTTTGAAGGAGAAGAGAGGTCAGGAGGAAGATAGCAGAAGAAGAGGTAGAGTAATGTTCATTTTATGAAGGAGTCCAGAAGAACATCTTAAGGAAAAAAGGCAAAAAGATTCAAATGTGAGACTAGGCAGACAAGAGGGTAGAGGGATGAGAGCACTTAAGGGAAGTAAAGGGTGTAGTCAGGGGAGAAAAGAGGAAGAGGGAGGGGAGCTAAGGACTGACTGAGGTTGAAGAAGGAACCGGGGAGGAACTAGGAGGAACTAAGATCTAGGTAGGAAGTAGACAATTACATTTCCAATTTTGGGAAAGGTGAGAATGGAGAAGAGATTTGAACTGTTCATAGCTTGTAGTGACTCTTAGGAGGGAAGGAAGCGAGTTCCATTTTTTTTGCTGTAGTATAAGACAAATTAAAATATCCAAAGGCTTGAAAGGAATGGAACAGTCCAATGTGTCTTGAATCAAAATTGACTTTAATGAAGAACAAATAAAAAGTAGAACATTACATCAAGCGCTTTAGCCTGGAGTCATACTGGTATGACTCCAGGCAAAAGCGCTTGATGTAATGTTCTACTTTTTATTTGTTCTTCATTAAAGTAAATTTTGATTCAAGACACGTTGGACTGTTCCGTTCCTTTCAAGCCTTTGGATATTTTATTTTGCTCTTGGTTTGGATCTGCTTTGTTTTGAGTTTCATATAGGACAAATGTTTCAGGCCTAGGATCATCTTTGTGTGGTACGTTTCTGGCCTCTGCAGTTTTTGCAAGTGTCCATTGAGGTACATGCCAAATGGGGCATTGTACCCAATGATTGGCCTAATGAGAGAAGGGTAGGGGAGACAATGACCCCCTACTTCTTGGATGCAAAACCATTAGTACTCAGATGTTCCACATAGAAGGACTGGCTACCCACAGTGGCAATGTGGTGGTCAAAAGAGAGGTTGCTGTCAGCCTGTGTTCACAGATCTCTTATAATGCCTTCTGTGTTCGGTGGACTGCTACTGATGGGTGATTTATGGGAACTAAGTTGTGCCCAAAGGGGATGCTGGCACATATTTGGCCATTGAGCTTCAGGCCATGCTTCTGACAGCATACGTTGGTCTCAGTGAGGCCTTTCTGCTGGATGTCAACATCATGTGGGTAGTTAATAATAGCTCCCAACAAGAAATCCTCTGCAAACCTTGTCAACCAGAGTATGCTTGCGATGGCCTGCACTTCAGAGAAGTAGATACCAAACAGGAGAGGACCCAGGAATGAACACTGGGGGACCCCACTCATGACTGGTCACCAGTCTGTCTTGGAGTCAGCTACTTTCACATCGTGTGTCTATCTGTGAGCCAGTTTGCAACCCACTTAGTGATATAGAGGTTGATGCCTACCTTAGTGGGTATTCTATGATTCCAGAGTTGGGAATGGTATCAAAGGCCTTGGACAGATCAAGGTAGGCTGTATGACCACCTTGACATCATCCACAGCTCTGGTGACTGACTCAAAGAAGTTGACCAGGTTGAACAGGCATGATCTACCCTCCACAAAACCAAACTGTGTGGCATCCAGACTTTGGAGATCCCCTATATCCTTGTTTAGTAGGTCCATGATGATGTGTTCCATAGCTTTGCATATCAGACTCATCAGGCTAATGGGGTGATAGTTCCCAGGGTTTGTAGTCACTCCTACTTTGTGGAGGGGGATGATTGTAGCAGTGCACCATTTGGTAGGGACAAAGCCTGAGGTGAGGCTGTGATTGAACAGGGCACACAGGTGTGGTGCCAGGTCACTCTGTAGTTCATGTACAACACAGCCAGGGATATTCTCAGGTCCCATAGAAGATGTATTCCTGGCTTTGGACAGTGCTATTTTAACCTGTGCAGCAGTAATAGTGGGTGTCTGGCAATCTACTGGTATTATGGTTAGTCCTTTGAGGGGGGGAGAGTGGTCAGGTTGGCACTGAATCTGTCGGACAGCATATTGGCAATATCTGTTAGCTCGGTATAGCAGGCACCATTGTGCAGTAGCTCAGGGCACATCTGGGTATTGGCGTGGAGATTATTTACATAACTATTGAAGGCCTTGTGTTTTTCTTTCCTATCCACTGTAATTCTGTTTTCATAGCTAGCTTTAGAGGATTTGATGAGTGATCTCAACCTTTTGTTGAAGCCGATAAGGGAGTTGTTCCATTCTTGGTACTTCACCTTTTTCCACATCAGTTTATTTGTTCCATTGTTCCATTGTTGAGTTTGTGTATGGCAGGGGACCACCACATTGGCTTCCTGTTTTGGTGGACAGCATCTTGGTTCTACTGGTCATGGCAAGATCCATGCATATGTGTATGTGTTCATACAGTGCATTGATGTATGATCTGGTGGTCATGCAACTATTTTCCATTTGCATGGGTGCCGTGAACTTAGGCACTTCTGTTTTAAGGAGCCCAAGGTTAGCTATGGAGGTGGTTGTCATGGCGGTTACCTTTGCAGGGGTGGAGGGGTGGGAGAGATGTAGATTCCCAAGGTGATTAGTTTGTGGTTGGATCCACACCTCAGTATTTTGACATGTGGACCCAACAAGGTCATGTATGTCACCATGTACATCAGGGGGAGTTGCATCTAGCACCCTGAGTATTTGTGTTGTGGCATTCACTATGTGCTTGTGCATCCATGACAGCCTGAAACATGCACCTGATGACTCCTTCTGTGGCACTTGCAACAGTGGCCCAATGAGCAGCATTCCTCCTGCAAGCACCCCTGTCCATCCACCTGTGTGGGACCTTGCCTACACTCTGGCTATGGCCAGTATGTACACTCACACCTGCCATAGTCACCTCACTAGCCTGTTCAATGCCACCACCTGCCAACTGTCCATCATCTGTGGCCACTGGTGACAGGGTATGTGTGGGCACTGTCACTGTGTGCAGTGATGGTGTGCACAAGAGAGGGATGCCAACTAATGGCACAGATTCAGCCCCTGACAACCCCACCTGCTCCTCAGTATTCCTATCATCATTGGCAGAGTTTGCTGAGATAGTGACATTGTTTCAAAGGGGGGAACCAGACCCCATCACCACCTGTGAGAGGAAGACAACATATGTATATTAATACCTGCACTTTGATATTGAGTGGTATGCACACACACACACACACACACACACACACACACACACACACACACACACACACACACACACACACACACTTACAGGTGAGGTGGCACAAATCTGTTACACAGACCACACGTTGCCCACATGGTGACTTGCATGACACACGGCTCTCAACATCATGTATTGCAGCCAGTTGTACAACATGTAACTGACAATATAGAGGTCTGGGATACATGATGAGTGTTTGTATGCAATGGCCATTTCCCAGCACAAACTGCAGCCATGTACACATTATTGCTGTTCACCTGTTGCACAGTGGCAAGTACTACAGAACATACCTCACAACTGTACATATCCTCAAAGGATGTGTAGCAGTCTGACTCATATGTCTGCTCTATTTATCATAACCCCTGTGTTTCTCTGTGACATACATGGGATGATCTGAGGAGTGACATCACTGATTAGTGACATACATGTGAGTGTCAGATCTGCAAATGAGCAGTGAATGTATGGACACACAATCCCTGTAACACCAACAGCCTTGTAAGCTTACAGTGTATGATAAATGTACACAACCCTGTTAACATGCCATGTTCTTGTAATACAGAGGATGAGACCACAATAATGCATTCAAATATGTCACCCACCTTCCATGTGACATATGACCTGTGCAATCCAATCGATAAACAAACACGTGCTACATGTAAAATATGACTGTAATATGTACAATATGTTGATTGCATGTGTGTGCAAACTCTTAAAATAATAAGTTGTTGAAGCACCTTGTAAGTGGCTTACAGCATTCACTCTTCTTGTGAAGGTGTCTATCAGCATAGTACATCCTGACTTGGCATTATTTGGTCACTCTTTCATGCAAAGGTCTCCCAACTCTGTCAGAATGCAAAGGCAGCTCATGTGCACAACCCTCATCAGGTCACACTGGGGTTTTCTAGGCTCTGGCTGGGCCAATCCATACCCATATTTGTGTTTAGGTGGAGCCATTCTTAGGTAGCTTTGGATGTATGCTGCAGTTCTTTGTCATGTTAAAGGCTGACACACCTCCTCATCCTCAACGTTCTTGCAGACACCTGATGGATTTGGGCCAGAAGTGGGTGTTATTAGGAAATGTTCAGAATTCCCACCACAATGACTACAGGTCCTGTTCTGTCTGCAGAACAGCAGACCCACAGCAGGCCACTGCCACCACTGTGATTCACCATGGGGATGTTGGTGTTCAGGTTATGAGAGGTGTTGCTTGTGCACCACACATACCTGTTGGTATTGTGGCTGTGAGATTGATTCCTAGTCTCATTACACTATAACACATTTTCACACCTGCCTTTGGGAGACATGATGTGCTGTACTGCAATTTGTATCCACCCCAGCTGTCTTTGTTATGTGGAAATGCTTCCATCTTCTGACCCTACTCCATAGGCCAGACGTATGCAGAATTTTGGAGAGTGTTCTGACAGGTAGTACAGAACGCCAGTACTAGCAAGCAGTTCCTGCACATCCCTTGGTGTTGCTGTATGTCCCCTGGCAACCTCATTAGCCAGGTCTTGACATATGTTGTCATCATTTTTGGAGGGACATGGACATCAGGTTCTTGTCAACAGCATTATTGTCCCATATTCACTCCACCTTTTGACAGCTGTCTCCACTGTGTGGTAATGTTGTTGTATCCTACTCTTGACTGATAGCTTTCAAATATGAGATCCCTTTGCTGCTTTGTACACTATCTGCAAGCCAGACAGTGTACAAAGCAGCAAAGGGATCTCTGTCCAGAAGTCTTGCAGTGACAGGCCATGTGTTATGCTATATTGATGATACATTCTCATCAGATAGGCCCCTGTGGTGACCACTGTGATGCAATGCAGTTGTCCCCAATACAGGTGAACATGCACATAAAGCAATATGGTTATGAGTGACAGTTCTGTGCATAGTACAATGCATGGCCTTCACATGCCTGAGGTATTGGCAAACCACAACAGTACACTTGCATAGTCACCAGGTGCAAGCTGCCATCCCACATGCAGACAGGAGGGACCTAGGTAGTTGTGTGAGGGGAATATGGTCAGCAGACCCATAAGTAGCACTGGTACAGGATGGATGCAGTATGTGTGCACATGTACAGTACAACCCCCACTACTATACAATGTGCTGTCCTTCATCATAGATGTGCACGTCTGTACATTAGAAAATCCTATCCACAAATGTAATCTGACCTGACACATGTACGTAGATACCCTTCAATTACAAGTATGTCTGCTACACTAGTCAAGTAATCTACACTGGGGCCTTACCTGCACACTCCTCGTCCATTGTCTGGGTGCCAACCACCTCCAGTATGTGATGGGGGGTCTGTACTCTGATGTTGTACTGGGATGGATGCCCCAAGGCACCCATGGAGCTTCCTGGTGGGTGCCAATGGGGCTGCAAGGCCAAGCACACACTTGTGGCT
This sequence comes from Protopterus annectens, assembly GCF_019279795.1. NCBI lineage: Eukaryota > Metazoa > Chordata > Ceratodontiformes > Protopteridae > Protopterus > Protopterus annectens. The sequence goes on along the minus strand of NC_056733.1, from coordinate 994,778,310 downwards.
ATGTGATCCTTGGACACTGCAGCAGCACTTTGCCAGGCATGGTGTACGAGGTCACTTTCATGATGCCAGACTTGCTCGTATGTACATGCATGCAGGCCAACATTGTTTACCCTGTGGACATGGTCATCCCACAGGCAAGCCCTCTACTGCAGATGTTTCTGGCTCCAGCTAAACATTATGGCAAGGTTGTGTAGCATGGCTTCTATGATTATATTTGTCTGAGCTTCTGAGAATGTTGACCTTTGCTGATGTGACATTGCACCTGGGAGACATTACAAGTGAGACACATCACAGGACCTTATACATTTGTCAACCATATGTACAGAACCTGCACATGTGCATTGAATACCAGTAGCCACCACTCACAACCACACCATACCCCTGTAATGTATCAACTGTATCTGCTTGCATTGCAATGCTGGCCCTGAGGTGTCATATCCCCTCAATGTGGTCTACTTATTTCTTACTCCTATACTCCTCATTCATGTCTGTGTCAAGGGATGACATTGGCCATCTTCCATGTGGATCTGGTGTGGATGGTGCCAAGCCTTGTTGTGACTACCAAAAGTGAAAACAAACACAAAAACTGAATGAAAAAAATGAGGTAGTGAACTGGTCTCCCAGATACACTCCAAGGATTTTCCCAAAATGATCAAAGGAAGTGGTGAAACAATAAAATCCTTTTATTGAATGATAAAACTGATAAAATACCTGGTATGCACTTTTGTTTAATGTAGTATTAAATGTCATCAGACACCATTTTCTTTACATCAGTTCCTTATATACTCAAATAATTCAAATTCATTGGATGAGAAAAGTGCAAATCAATCAATAAGCCCAACACCATAGCCTGCCTAAAAGGTACCACATACACAATGAAAGCAAAGGGTTGTATATATGTAGATGTATGCCTGCTTATCAATGGAAACAGTATAATTAAAATAAAATAGTAAATGAACATAACTAAAAATTGTGTATAAAATATAATGACTATAAAGTGCTAAAGATTTTTTCTCTCCAATGCTTTTAACCTTAGCACTGGGGTAATGGAGCTATGCTCATTTATCCCTGTAGTTGTGACTATCGTGTGCAATGTTGCTGGGTGCACATGCATGAGTTCTTGTAGGATGCAGACAGGGGATGTTATCAGGTGCCATGGATACCTACATTTGTTGCCTTTCAGTAGGCAATATTTACCTGCACACTGGTGATGAGGGGAGGGGTGTGGGTGCTGTACATATAAAGCTATAGTGCTGCTGAGCCAGGGGGTGATATTTGCCCTAAACCTATATGAAGCAGGTTGCCTATAGCTATGTTGTGTGTATATGTGGCCTGATTGGCCACCATTACTTGGTGGGTTGGTATGTGGCCTCAGAGATTGCAGACATATGTGAAGATGGTCATGTGATTGGCCTAGGTGGATGTGTCTAATCTGTATTCATATTTAGCCTTACAGTACTCCACCTGTGATCTTATAGATTTGATCAGACAAAGGTTGACTTGATGTCAGGTTGGTGCGTGCTCCTGATTTGGCCTGTACAGCCAATATAGGGACCAGGTTTGTGTATTTCTGCTGTGCACCACAAGCATTCAGCCTACCTTGAGGGGGTTGATGTTATCCTGTCGGGTATTGCTGAGGCCATGCAGCTATGTAGTTGCCCACATAATATTGTGTTATGGTCCTGGATACGTTCCACCATATGGGATGCCCTTTATGTGGGCTTTGCCCATTTACCTGCTCTGTGCTGGGGACATTATGGAGGTGTGGGGGCTACAGTTTCACAGACAGTAGGTGTTAATACCTCACAGGACAGGACATGTGGAGGCAGCCCAGCAACATGGGGACAAAACTCCAGAGTTTGGTACAGCTTGTATGTCATTAGTGTTGTTATACACATGGGGGGTTGCTACAGTGACAGGGTTTGTCTGGACATGCATTTACTGGGTGACAACATCTGACAGTGATATGCCTCTGACATAGTTCTCAACTGGCATGTTGTCCACAGACTGGCTAGATGTTTGCCTATTATGCTTGGTCTATTCCTTGACCAGCATCTGTTTTTGTGGGGTTGGTAGGATAATGTGAGGATTCTAGTCAGTATGTGTGGTCATCCATTGGTGTTCCACACATCATTTCCTTCAGGGTTGTGATGTTACAAGAACACATGTAACAGCAGCTATTGTCTCAATTCGTAATACCATTATGTGTGATATGTCCCTCTTTCCAGCCCCCTGTGCCATACGTATGCCATGCATAGTCCAGATGTCCTGCACTATGAGGTGCAGAATTATGGTATATCATTAATTACCAAATGCACACCAATTAGCATGACAATGATCTGGCAGACTCCTGGCCATTGTATGCAGCAGTGGCCAGGGTTATGTGTCCACACCCTGGTAATTCTGTGGAAATCTGCACATATGACAGTATGCCTGTTTGGTCATTGTGAACAAACTGCTAAAGTTGTGTAGCAGTGTTGTGTGTTTATGTTTTTAGGCTGGGTAGGGAGAGTAGCAGCTGTGAGTGCCATACATCCTTTACCTGTCTGACTCTGCATGCTGATACAGCTGCTGGTGGTCTACCAGGTCCGTATGCTTGTAGGGGCTGACTGTGAAATGTCATGTAACATCTCTGGATTCCCAGTACACTGTGAATTGGGGGAGTATATGTAGGGGTAATGTGTGAGTGGCAAATGGTTTGTGGTTGCTCTCACCGTATTATTCTGTCATGTTCAGTTTGCTTACTGGTATGTTGCTGTCACTGTGGTGCACTTGTTTGGGGGTATGCACATTCACACCAGTGTCTGTGTTCCACTAGTATAACTTCCCTGTACTGCCTGTTATATTTGCTACTGCATGTGAACAGCCCCACAGCTGAACCCAGGTAGTGTTATGTCAGTCTGATTGTAGACTGGACATTGCTCAGTAGCTCAGTGTAGTTTTCCTACTGTTGTGTTATGTCCACATATTCATAGGATGTTCAGTTGTGTGGCCAATATCTTTGGTCTGTTCACCATAACAGTTATGTATGCATGACACATCAATGGGGTGATGTGGGGACTGAGGTCAGTAACTAATGAGAAGCAACTGAGTCCTGGCATTGTGGTATTTCAGTTGTTATATGTTAGGACATACACTGTTACTACATGAATGTTCTCAGCTTACCTACTAACATATTTTGGATATGTCCCTATTTTCATGCCTTTGTCCCCCCATTTTGTCAGGCTTGGTCCACATTCATTGCATTAAGGGTTCTGAGCATACCTCTCCACAGCCAGGTTTTCCACAGAATGTCCAGATGTTTGGACCATACTTTTGTTCAGATCCACAATTTATTTCTATTTGTCAGGTAAATAATGGTGATGATTCAAGGATTTATGTCAGTAAATGCACGACATGGCATTTCAGTTCCCATCATCATATCCTTCAGTGATTGTCTGCTGAAGTACACACTGTTGGTGTAACACGTCTTCATTTGTAACAATGATTCTTTGCACAGGTTCCTTGCACTAACAGGTTGGGAGAGCCGGTTTGGAGATATAACTGCACTGCATATTATACACACACACACACACACACACATATATATATATATATATATATATATATATATATATATATATAAATATATATATATATATTTATCAAAAAACACTAAATCCAAGCAATGAAACTAGGAAAATATGCACAGAAAGGCAACAACAGAAACGCACACCACATACTTAATAAAATAAGAAATTTATTGAGTGCGCTTTCGTCAAAAAACTTCTTCAGAATGACAAATCAATGAAATTTCCTTTTTAAAAACATATTCAGCATTTCATAGGTTGAATAAATCCCACATGACTTGACTAATTTCCCCTAACACATAAACATTTATTTAAACCTGCTCACACTACATCAAGGTCAAACCACCCAATAAGTACAATGTTCCTGAAAAAATGTTATATGAATAACAGACCATCAATTCATGTAAAAAGAATGACATTTACATAGGTCAACCACTGATAAATATTTTTAAATAAAATACATTGATTTTTAACCTTAACAATATATTTTTTATTTTCATTCCTTTATATTTAATATATGTATAATAGATATACATATATTACATATAACGTAATGAAAAAAATATATATATATATATTGTTAAGGTTAAAATGGGAAGTAAGGATATCTATGAAGAGGATGAAGAATGGAAAGGCTGTTGGTCCAGATGACATACCTGTGGAAGCATGGAGGTGTTTAGGTGAAATGGCAGTGGAGTTTTTAATCAGATTGTTTAATGAAATCTTGGAAAGTGAGAGGATGCCTGAGGAATGGAGAAAAAGTGTTTTGGTACCAATTTTTAAGAATAAGGGTGATGTGCAGAGCTGTAGTAACTACAGAGGGATTAAATTGATCAGTCACAGCATGAAGTTATGGGAAAGAGTAATGGAAGCAGGTTAAGAAGGGACGTGATTATTAGTGATCAGCAGTATGGTCTCATGCCGTTAAAGTGCACTACAGATCGATGTTTGGTCTGAGAGTGTTGATGGAGAAGTACAGATAAGGTCAGAAGGAGTTGCATTGTGTTTTTGTAGACTTAGGGAAAGCATATGACAGAGTGCCTAGAGAGGAGTTGTGATATTGTATGAGGAAGTCTGGAGTGTCAGAGAAGTATGTACGAGGGTGGTGTGACAGCTGTGAGGTCTACGGTGGGAGTGACGGATGTGTTTAAGGTGGAGGTGGGATTACATCAAGGATCAGCTCTGAGCCCTTTCTTATTTGCAATGATGATGGACAGGTTGACAGACAAGATCAGACAGGAGTCCCCGTGGACTATGATGTTTGCAGATGACATTGTGATCTGTAGTGAGACTAGGAAACAGGTGGAGGAGACCCTGGAGAGATGGAGATATGCTCTAGAAAGAAGTGAATGAAGGTCAGCAGGACTAAGATAGAATATATGTGTGTGAATGAGAGGGAGGATAGAGGAATGGTGAGGATGCAAGGAGTAGAGGTGATGAAGGTGGATGAGTTTAAATACTTGGGATCAATAGTTTAGGTAATGGTGAGTGTGGAAGAGAGGTGAAGAAGAGAGTACAGCAGGATGGAGTGGGTTGATAAGAGTGTCAGGAGTGATTTGTGACAGACGAGTACCAGTAAGAGTGAAAGGGAAGGTCTACAAGAGGGTAGTGAGACCAGCTATGTTATATGGGTTGGAGACAGTGGCATTGACAAAAAGGCAGGAATTTGAGTTGGATGTGGCAGAGTTAAAGATGTTAAGATTTGCACTGGGTGTGACGAGGGTGGACAGGATTAGAAATACATATATTAGAGGGTCAGCCCAGGTTGGAGTGTTTCGAGAGAAAGCCGGAGAGGCAAGATTCTGTTGGTTTGGACATGTGCTGTGGAGGGATGCAGAGTATATTTGGAAAAAGATGTTAAGGATGAAGCTGCCAGGTAACAGGAAAAGAGGAAGGTCTAAGATAAGGTTTATGGATGTGGTGAGAAAGGACATGCAGGTGGCTGATGTGACAGAGCAAGATGTAGAGGACAGGAAGAAATGGAAACAGTTGATCTGCTGTGGCGACCCCTAACAGGAGCAGCCAAAAGAAGATGATGATATCTATATTATGTCTGTACGTTTACATATATATATGTTTCATCTGACATATATATATATATATATATATATATATAAGTGTGTGTGAGTGTGTGTGTGTGTGTGTGTGTGTGTGTGTGTGTGTGTGTGTGTGTGTGTGTGTGTGTGTGTGTGTGTGTTTGTGTGTGTGTGTGCATATGTCTATATACAATGCACAAAGGGTTCCACAGCACTTCCCCCTAATGTTGTATGCCTCCATTGCATGATATGTTTGAAAAAGCTATAGAATTTCCTAGCTCAGCTGGTGTACTGGTGCATTCCTCTAATTAAAATGTTCAGGGTCATAGGTTCAACACTTGATTGGGGCCGATGTTTTTTTTAATTAATGTTAAATTACCTGAATGCAGGATATGTTTGTTAAAGCACTACAATGTCTCACTGATCAGAAGGTTTAGTGATGTGTTGGTGTGACTGTTGAGGATAGTGTCTTGGGTTTGAGACTTGGCAGTACTGGCTGTTTTGTTGCTGGGCAGAACAAGGTCTGATGGATACAAACAGATTAAGGCACATTTCTGCATATCATACATTTAATGTTATATTTAAGCAACAACCCACCGCTGGGTGTGGGTAATACTGGATTCACCCACAGTTGCTATGGCTTGGTCATGAGTGCAATGCCCTCATGACCATACAATGCCAACCGTGGGTAGGTCCAGCATTGCCGACACCCAGCCATGGGTTCTTGGTATTATACAATGACTTTATTTAAGAAAAACAATACATACCTTAATTAAAAATGTCATTGTATCATGCAACCATTCTGCCCTTCCACAGTTTTCCAGTATCCTGGGCCATTTCTGATGTACTGCACATGCGTAAGGGACATGTTCCCACACTTATGCAGTACATCAGTGCTGTGCAAATGTAGCAACAGAGATAGGGGGATCTCATTTTCAGTAGTGACAGAGATAGGGGCATCTCATTTGCGGTAGCGACAGATATAGGGGCATCTCATTTGCAGTAGAGACAAAGACAGGGGGATCTCATTTGCGGTAGCAACAGAGATAGGGGCATCTCATTTGCGGTAGCGACAGGGGGATCTCATTTGCTTTATTTTACATCTCTCGGTATGTTATACGAGTTGATGAACTCGTATAACAAAGTGAGATATATTAAAAAGGCAATGGGGATCTTCCTTTCTCTGTTGACAGGAGGATCTCCATTGCATTGTTTATGATATCTTGCTATGTTATACAAGTTCTTTGACTCATAACACATAGTGAGATCTGTTTGTAAATACAATGGAGATCTTCATTTCCCCATTGCTATCTCTGCAGACTGGAAAAGCAAACAGGTGGTGTACAAATGGAAATAGTCCAGGCATCCAGACCTTTTTCCATTTGCATACTCTCAGATTTACAATGGGCACTCTGTTTGGGCTGGCCAATTAGCGTACTCATTTTTGTATGTTAATGGCCAGTCATTGTATAATATAACATAAATATTTACATACACATTTATACTTTACATTTACCTTCCATGACATATCCCTATGTGCTTTCATTACATTATATTCTTGTGTGACTATACTGTATGGGGCATGTGTGTTTATATGGGGACTTCACATCTTTTCTACACTGACATCTCACTTTTGGAACTGCTACTCTACCCTGGTTGGCAAAAACTAATTGCTACATAGTTTACCTTAGCTAAAATAAGTTTAACACTACTTGCACATGATAAAAGAAATTGCTGTCTTGGAACTGGAACCCTGAACAAATGCATGTAAAGTTGTTACTCTAACCACTACATTATCATGTCTTGGGTACTTTCCCTTATCTATATTCATTTAACTCTTATGGGATGTTTAACCTTTAATGTACACACCCACTTAGCAGCACTTAAACATCCCTTAGGGCATTATAAACATGGATATGTTATTATTATTATTATTATTATTATTATTATTATTATTATTATTATTATTATTATTATTATTATTGTTATTATTATTATTATTATTATTATATTATTATTATTATTATTATTATTATTATTATTATTATTATTATTATTATTATTATTATTATTATCATTGTTATTATTATTATCATTGCCATTATTATTACTATTGTTATTATTATTATATTATTGTTATTATTATTATTGTTATTGTTATTATTATTATTATTATTATTATTATTATTATATTATTATTGTTGTTATTATTACTATTACTATTATTATCATTATTATTATTACTATTATTATTATTATTATTATTATTATTATTATTATTTTCTGTAGGTTACGGGGTGTGTATTGTGGTGTTGTGACAACTACTTGGGACTGTGTTTGTGACATATTGCAATGATTGGGCATTCAAGGTTCTGTGCGTGTTTCATGCTGATGCATGATATGTTCAGTATGTGCTTTATTTCTTTTATTGGGCAGGGGTTGTGCTTCTGTACACTTGTGGGATTTATTCCCTATTATGAGTGCATTTGCACACATTACCTGCTTCTGCAGACTACAGAAGTGCTGTACGGCACTTTAGCAATACAGTGGGTGTGTCACAGAAGCTGTGACACACCCCCTGTATTGCTTTCCTACTACCGTTTTTCTTTCAGTGTCTGTGTTCACTGAAATGCTTCTATTTCACATTTCAGTGTCTGCGAACACTGAAATATTGGCATAATATTAGAGCTAAGCTCTAATATTATGCCAGTATGGCTTTGGAAGTGCCATAAAGCACTTTCTGAGCATAGGAGGCATATTCAGTGTCCATTCACTGCATGGACACACCTCCTGCGCTCACACACAGAACCGTGTTTGTTTTAGAACACGGCACAGCGCCTTTATACATATGCATGATGCACTGCCGTGTTGCATGGGAACGGCCCCTTCCATGCAAGAATAAGCTATTCTTGCATGGAAGTTTGCTGAATCTGGCAAACTGTGTGCAGTTACCTGCATGATGTGATGTCACTTTTCTATGTACCCGACAGTAGCATGACTCATGAACATGAATCACAACATTGTCGCACTGCAAACTTAAACCGCGAAATTCAAAAACCAAACAAACCGCACACACCACACCACACATACACCAAAACACCCACATCACAATTTAAAACACAAAACTACACACATACACAACTCATACACACATAAGCAAGGGGACAAGCCCCCCCTGCATCCCCATACCCCCCTACTTATATATACTAACTCTGAGATTACACATACAAGAAAAAAAAGCAAACTCACACACGCACATTCTCCAGTCCCTCACAGACACATCAAACATATCAGCACACTCACATACACTCTACATCTCGCTCAGAACCCTTACAAAACACTCACTTACCTGAGATCCACACACAGCACCACGCACCATCAACACACAAACCCAGAAACAACGTAGCATACGTCCATAACTGTGAATTAGAGATATTCGAATTCACGATTATGAACTTTCGCTATTTTCAACATTCGGCTTTATAGTCTCGAGGTACTGAAATTCAACATTTCAGTATTTCAAGATTATAAAGTGTTCCTAAATATATATATATATATATATATATATATATATATATATATATATATATATATTTTTTTTTTTTTTTTTTACAAATATTTCAAGCACGGGGAATAATGCCCTTCTAGCTTGCCAGTATACCAAAACACTTGTTCCCATAATACGTATCCAGGCTGTTCTTAAAAAACATCTAAATTAGTACTTGCTTTAATGCAATTTGGTAGTCTGTTCCATCCATCAGCTATACTGTCAGAGAACCAATTAGTACACTTCTTATTCCTACAGAATCTTATACATAGGTTGTCTAATGATTCTGTAGTACTTTTTGTTAACCCCAAAATTCCCAGAGGTAGTTGTCACTAAATGCCCTACATACCTGAATAAGTTTTCCTCTTAGATATCTGTAAAAGACACTGTACAAATTCAAATATTTTAGTTTTTCATAATAACTTACATTTTCACATCCATGGATGCCATTGGTATATTTCCTGTGTACTATTTCCAGTTTACTCATGCTTGTTTTCATATAGGGTTTCCATATTGTTATTCCATACACAAGTTTCAGTCTAATGTAACTAACAAACAATGACTTCATTATTTTTGATTTCCTAGACTTTATAAATCCTTTTATACAACCTATAGTTCTATAACTATCATTAACCAATTGGTTGATATAATTAGAAAAACTCATAGCTGCAACTACTCATATACCCAGGTCCTTAAATGAGTCTACAGTTTCAATCACTGTGTGCTGTATTAAATATTTACCTTTCAATTCATGACTCACAAATCTCATATGCTTAGTTTTGATGTATTTATCAGCATATTATTCTCCTGTGCCCAAATGGTCAATTTAGTCAAGTTATTTTGCAGATATGGCTTATCTGTAACACATGCAATCAGTTTACCCAATTTTAGGTTGTCTGCATATAGACTGTAGAACACCTCAGATGAAAAGGTTAGGTCTGAAAGATACAATCTAAACAAGTAAGGGCCTAGTACAGAGTCCTGTGGGACACACTGACTGTAACCAAGGATTTCACCTGTCTAGTTGCTGTATGATACTTTAAACTTAAAATGATTATTTATAGAATATATTATTAAAAAAGTAGTATTTTAGGGCTGTGTTAAATGAAAATATGCGTTTGTTTTTTCTTAGGTTAGGTGTATGTATGTTTATAGGGGAGGATTGGTTAAATGAATTAATTAATTATTTAATTATTTTATTATTTTATTGAATAATTCTAGATAGTTAACCAAATGATATATAAAGCTGGGAGTGTTGTAGGATATGCATTCTGTTCATCTGAAGAAGTCATTCGAAATGAAAACGCTTGTTGGTTTTGAAAAGCGTTAATGTGCTTTTGAGTTCTCTGTTTTTTGTGCAATAAAGAGTGGTATGTTTTACAAGGATTTCAGCCTCTTACTCCGCTTTGCTCAAGCTGGTTTTCGTATTTTGGTTAGATTGTTTTGAGCAATTGGTTCCATTGCTTTCTTTGGTTTTGGTATAATTTTCGATGGACATGGAGGAGGCTGCAATGGCTACTAAGGGTATGGAGAAGGGAGGCGGCGACCCTGATAGGATTGACAAACTAACTGACCAATTAACACAGCTAATCAAGCTGTTAACGCCTACCTGCCACTCACCACTGACGTCAACGACTGAAGTACCAGGCAACCAGGAAATGTTAGCGAGGAGGTTCAATGGCGCGAAAGGACCCGCAGCAGCTGGAATACATGGCAATAATTATAAACACCATTTGGACATGGGACCAGGTACTTCTGGTCAGGACTTTCCTTCGATTTTTAGGTCTAATTCGAGTGTTGCGAGTACTGATGCCCTAGATAGGGCGGACGATGGACAAAAACCGAATGGTCAAAGGTACAAATTGGACTTTAAAAGCATTATGAATAAGAAATATTGTTTCAATGAGAAAAAATTATCTTCACATGTTAAGACTGATGTTAATTTAACTTATGAATATAATGTTAAGATGTTGGATGAGATGTTGTTTAAGTACAAGAATATTGAAATGGAGAATGCATATCTGAGGGAATGTTTGAGGCTTAAAATAGTGCCAAAAGGCTTAAGAATTTGTAAATATCCTAATAAAGTGAGGGAAGGGAGTGAGTTTCATTATGAATTAATAGGCATCTTTGATAACTGTGGTTTTGAAATACTGAAAGCTATCATAAAAGAAAATGAGAGGGAAATGGAAAATTTACATAGCAAAATTGAAGGAATGAATTCCAAAATAACTGACGATTTATTATTTTCTATTGATGAATGCCAAAAGAAATATCATGATACATTAAATAAAATTGAAAAAATTATTAGAAATGTATATGAAAGGAAATGTAGAAAATTAGAAAGGGATATTAAAGAATATAAAGAGAAGGTTAGTTACCCAAAACCCAGAGAATATACTTTTAGGAATAATGTGTATGAGAATGGTTGGGGTCAGAAAGAGCCCCCGAGAAGGGAGACACATGAAACAAGGGATGAGATAGGTAATTTAGTGATTACTCTGAGTACCCCCCTTTAAGGAGATCGGAAAGAATAAAAAAATATTTATCAAAAAAACTACAACTATGGGGGGGGGGGCAACAGCAACAAAAACAAGGGTTTTCAACAGCGGTAAGGAATGACCAGTATTCTACTGAATCTGAATATATGCAAGATTCAATAATTGTTGAAGGACATGTATGTAAGTTTAAAGATTATAATATTTATAATTATAGTAATAAAGAGCTTAGTGAGGTTCATTTTTCACTTTTTTCCAAAGGGCTCAAATTTGTTCCAAACAAGAAGGCAGATATTAGTAAGGTACTAATAGACTTAAAATTATTTTTAAGAAAGAAAAATTTTGAGCTTTTGTTTCATGGACAGAATTCTAATGGCCCTAGAACAGAGGAACTAAGGAAAAGGAGCATATATAATCCCCCCTTCACCCACAACTGAAAAACTTTGAGGCCCTTATGGAAAAGAAATTAAGGATAGAACTCCCTAAGAACAAAATTATATATAATCTTACTAAATAAGAGAACAATTTATTAAGGGATATAAGGAGTGACTCATCAATAAGAATTATTAAGCCAGACAAAGGGGGTGGGACCGTCATTATGGATCAAATTACTTATGAAGCAAAAATGATGGATATACTTGAGAATTCGGAAAGATATGTTAGGGCATCGATTAATGAAATAAATATAGGGAATAAAAAATACATGTTTGGTGTTAAATGACTTATTGCTGGAAGGCTCCATCAACTTACAAACTTTTAAATACCTCCATGTAGAAAAACCAAAAGTCCCTACAATCTTTGGAGTGCCTAAGGTGCATAGAAATGTTGAAAACCCACCATTGAGACCCATAGTGGCCTCAGGGGGTTCAGTTACGGCACCTTTGGCCAAATGGTTAGATGTAAATCTAAAGGATTTATCCATGGAAGGGCATGGTGTGGTTAAAGACTCTTGGGATTTTTTACGGAATTTAACACATGAGGTTTATGATAAAAATATTACTTTTATTACGATAGATATAGTTGACTTATTTTCTTCAATACCATATGGTGAAGGTATGAAATGGTTTGAAGAGGCTTCAGTAAAATATGGAAAATTTAGCAATAATGATTTTTACCTTATTTTAACGTTGATGGAGGTGGTCCTAATGTATAATTATATTCATTATGAAGGCGAATTCTTCAAGCAAATCAAGGGGGTAGCTATGGGGGCGAGATGTGCCCCCATATATACTAATATCATTTTGTCCACTTGGGAGGACAAATATATTATTAATTCTGAATATACTCACTGTTGGAAATTTTATAGGCGTTACTTGGATGACATGTGCTTCCTATGGGTGGCATCAGAGTATGAATTTTTGGCATTTTTTAAACATATCACAGAATCAACTGAGTTTTTGGATTTTACCTATCAGTTTGACAAGAACATCTTAAATTACCTTGATATCTCTATAGGGAAGGGTGATGAAGGTTTCTTTTCAAAAATTTTTAGGAAGGAAACCTTCTCGAACTCTTATTTAGCTTATAGTAGTGCCCACCCTTACCATCAGAAAAAAGGTATTGTCAAGGGACAATATGTAAGGGGAAACAGAATGACATTGAGGGATTCAGACTTTAATGAAGAATGTATGAAGTTATGTGAAATGTTTAGTGATAGAGGATATCCCTTTAAACTTATAGAGACAGTGGAAAAAGAGGTTAGGATAGGAAGGCAGGACAAATTTAAACCCATTTTGGGTGATAAAAGTGGATGGAATAATGGAGAAGCAAAACTAGATAAGTATGAAGGGGAAAGCAATTTTGTAGTAGATTATTGTGGGGAAGCTGTAAAGATAAGGAAAATTTTAGAGGAAGAATGGAGTAGATTTAAAGAAATTTCAGACCTTGAAAGTTTATTTGCTTTCCCCCTAAAATGTACTTATAGAAGGGGGAAGAACTTAAAAACCATTTTGGAGGGTAAAAATGCAATTAATCTAGTTAGAAATGGAAAAGTAGGTACTTTTAAGTGTGGACGATGTTCCCAGTGCTCATTTATTTGCACTAGGGAGACTATTTACATTAGTAGTAGGGACTTTTTGATCCAGAGCAGACATTTTGCGAATTGTGAAACCAATGGGATAGTTTATATAGGGTTATGTGACCACTGTGATGCGTTCTATGTGGGGAAATCAGAAAGGAAACTGAAAAATAGAATTTACAAGCACAATTATGAAATAAGAACAAAATGCACTACTAATGCACTTTATAGACATAAAACATGCTGCCAGGAATCAAATTTTAATTTTTTTGTTTTAGAAGTGGTGGAAAAGGATGTAAGGGGAGGTTTATGGGAAACCTCTATAGAATATAAAGAACTGTTGTGGCAATTATCCTTGGAAGCCAATACACCCCCAGGTCTAAATGATATGGTTTCCCTTGCTCCAGTGTTAAAGATGAGAGCAGCAAAACTTTAGGTGCCTACATGACTTGTATTTGCTTTAAAAAGACTTTTGCTTTTTGTATTTTTACCTTTTCTTTCATGTGTAGTACAAATCATTTATATAAATTGTATTTTTTGTTATTCCAACTTGACCTATTTTATATGTATTTATCTGAAGGTGCCATGGTTATATTTTTAAAAAATACTATGAGTTTTATATAAAGTTTTTATTGTGGTTTTAACATGTATTTAAAATGATTATTTATAGAATATATTATTAAAAAAGTAGTATTTTAGGGCTGTGCTAAATGAAAATATGTGTTTGTTTTTTCTTAGGTTAGGTGTATGTATGTTTATAGGGAAGGATTGGTTAAATGAATTAATTAATTATTTAATTATTTTATTGTTTGATTGAATAATTCTAGATAGTTAACCAAATGATATATAAAGCTGGGAGTGTTGTAGGATATGCATTCTGTTCATCTGAAGAAGTCATTCGAAACGAAAACGCTTGTTGGTTTTGAAAAGTGTTAATGTGCTTTTGAGTTCTCTGTTTTTTGTGCAATAAAGAGTGGTACGTTTTACAAGGATTTGAGCCTCTTACTCCGCTTTGCTCAAGCTGGTTTTCGTATTTTGGTTAGATTGTTTTGAGCAATTGGTTCCATCGCTTTCTTTGGTGCTGTATGATACTTGCCATGTCCTATTTGTAAGCCATGCAGCTATCCGTCTTATCAAGAGTACATCAATACCTAGTTGTACTAATTTATTGATCTACACAATTTATGTGTATGATCCTGTCAAAGCTAAAGTTAAATCTATATAAATTATATCACAGTGCAATTTTTCATTCATAGCTGTTATTATATTGTTGAAATGAATTGTTGTAGGAAGGAACGGATAAATGACACACTTGCGCTATCTTCTCTTACAACAAAAAGAGGAAACGCAGTGTGTACAAAGCAAAAGAAATTTAATGAAAAACGGCTCACGATAACACACTCCACAAAAAATGTAGTTCTTTCATTTATACATGCAAAATTGCTTGAATTAAAACGTTAGTTAAGCGCTTTCACCTAATCCTATAGGCTTCCTCAGAACTAACTGTATTACAAACAAAACCATTTAAATAACCTTAATGGCGCGAAAACTCTTGCCATTATTTAAAGACATACTAACATATAAACAATAGTACTTTCATTACATACACTTTATAAACATTTTACTTGCTAAAAGTACTTTTTCTCAATCACTAATAGCTGTAGGTAGAATTCAATGCAACATACCTAATACGTAAATCATAATGACAAAAAAAGGGACTGATGGATATTTTATTCTATTTATCATGATAGTTATATATCTGTTCTGACAACACTTGCTGGTTTTCTGAATATATTTATTCTTAATGTCAATTACCTTAATATGGGTAATTGTTAAAAAACTATTAAAAAAACTATTTAAAAAAACTATTGAAAAAAACTATTGAACAACTATTAAAATGCTCTTTGTTGTAGCTTGGACAATATTGTAAATATGTTAGAAAGGTAGGAAGATGTATATATGTGTATAATTTGTGAAGATACATAAAAAATTAAAAATACAAATAAAATTAACATGAAAAAAGAAAATCTCATAGATAATACTAGAAATTTAAAAATAAGCATTTTATGAATGGATGAATATTTTGAGTCACATAGGAATGTACAAAATTTTTTTAAAAATGTATAAAATTAAAAAATCTTTAAAAAAAATTTTTTATATATATAAAATATTTTTTATATATATAATTTATGATATCTTAATAATCAATTGAAATACAACTATTACTTGGTACGTTTGTTGTATTTAAATAATATTCAATTGACCCTAGAAGTAGTGTCTTACTGGATAGACTATAAGGTTCTATATAATATTAATAAATATTTTTAAAAACATGAATTAATTATGTAATATTAATGTGTTAAAAAATGTGTTAAAAAGTGTTAAAAAATATTCTTGTTTTGATGTATTCCTGTTATTGTTTTTATTGTTTTTTTTGGTTATGTTACCTATTGTTATTTTTATTTTTGTTTTTATTTTTATTTTTGTTCTATCTTCAGAATTGTGTGTAGATGCCTTTTCTGGTAAAATGCCCTCCAATAATAACCTTTTATAATCTTAATAAAGGTTTAACAGCTATCGATTCATTAAGACCTGGTGCTGTAGCTGCGTCAGTAATTAATTGCCACCAGATTTCCTT
Organism: Protopterus annectens; assembly: GCF_019279795.1. Taxonomy (NCBI): domain Eukaryota; kingdom Metazoa; phylum Chordata; order Ceratodontiformes; family Protopteridae; genus Protopterus; species Protopterus annectens. The sequence continues at coordinate 994,762,005 of NC_056733.1, read as the reverse complement.
AAAACTCAACATCTCTTTGCGATTGTCTCCTCCCAACCTAGGCTTAATGTGTTCCAAAATTCCAAAAGAGAACACATGATCAACTCCCTCCTTCTCAACATGCCTGTATAATGCATTATTAGTATCCTTTTTTCTAATACAGTAGGTGTGATCATAAATTCTCTTTCTAAATGCTCTCTCCGTTTTTCCCACATAATATGCAGTACATGTCAAACATTTAGCCAAGTAAATCACATATGAAGTGTTACAATTGCCCGTTGTATACCTAATGACTGTCCTATTGATGTTGTTTAAAACAGTTTCTGATGTTCTTGTAATAAACTGACATTGGTTACAATTCTCACATTTTTTTGTTTTGGGCATCCTATCTGTGTCATTTCTTACAAAGTTGGACACTTTGGTATATTCAAGCATTTTCTTTAAATTGTCTGCCATCTTATATACTGTGAGGGGTTTACTACCCAATAACTTAGAGATCTGTGGGTCAATTTGGAAAATTTTCCAATGCTTCTCCAAAATACCTTGGATTGTACTAACATATGGTGTATAAGGGAGAATGCATGCTTTCTGATATCTCTTAGTACTAGTTTCTTCTTTGTCCTTAATGCCTATGTCAGTCACACCTAGTAAAGGTGAATATAGTGTTCCCCATCTTGTTGTGACATACTGAGCTACTTCAGTCAGCATTTTACTGTTGTATTTCCTCTCTTTGAACATTTCTGTAATGAATTCAATTTCTTTTTCCATCTCTTCTTTTCTAGACATCATTCTAACCGCCCTAATACATTGGCCTTTGAATATATTGTGCAGCATTTTTCTAGGATGGTGGCTGTTATACTGTAAATAGTAATTAGAAAAGGTATTTTTTCTATGTACGTTCGATTTGAACCCTTTCTCATCATGTGATACAAATGTGTCCAGATATGCTATCCCATTTTTGCTAACTGAGTGTGTGAATTTGAGAAATTCACTACTCTTGTTGATGTAAGTAATGAATTCATTTAATTCATCAATATCACCTTTCCACAAAATGTATATGTCATCTAGAAATCTAGTGTAATGCACCACATGAGTAAAATGACTACTGTTGAATAGGCTTTCTTCCTCCCAATTCAGCATCACTAAATTCGCAAAAATTGGGGCACTAGCTGAACCCATAGCGACACCCCTGCATTGTTTGAAATACTCGCCCTCAAATAGTATATAGTTGTTTTCCAACACTAAAGTCATGCATTCCATGATGAGACAAATTTTGTCCCATTCAAAACTTGTGTGTCTCCTCATACTTTCACAAAACATATCCAGACCTTCTCCACTCGGTATACATGAAAATAAATCAATGACGTCTATTGTTACATAAAAGATGTTGTCCGTGTTCAAGTGGATTGGAAATTTCCTGAGAAAATCCCAGGAATCCTTAAGCAAATGTGGGATATTTGAGTAAATGTCTTTTAACCACACATCAATTGCTTTTCCCAATTGGAAGGTCTTTGCCTTACTTCCAGAGACAATTGGCCTAAAAGGGGGGTCCTCACTGTTTTTATGAATCTTTGGGATCCCTACCAGAACGGCCATTTTAGGATTTGCCACTTTCAAAAAATTGTAAATGTCATTGTTTATTCTGTTATCTATCCAAAACTCCTCCAGGTATGAATTAATTCTCTGATACGCTATGTTAATCTCATTTAAAGAGACTGTCTCGTAGTTCCCAGTTTCAGTGAGTATAGCATTCAATTTGGCATTGTATTCCATTCGATCGTAAATGACAATCCCCCCTCCCTTGTCGGGTTTCATTATACGGATGTTGTGGTTGTTTCTGAGATTCCTGAGTTCTTCTCTCTCCCCCTTGGTTAGATTGTCTTGAAATTTACTGTTCCTAACTTTATTTGTAAACCCATATAGGTCTCTGTGTACCTGCTTCTCAAAACAATCTACCAAAGGATGCATTAATGGTACAAATGTACTTTTGTTTTTTAGTACTATTTCACCCTTAGTCTGTTCAACAGGTGTCTTTTCATTTTTGTTCTGATACATAATAGACAAATTCAATTTACGTGTAAACAACTTTGTTTCAATTAAATGGTCAACTAAGTTGAATTTCGGAGTTGGAATGAATTTCATTCTTTTTGATAGAAGTCTAAAATGTGTATCCTCCACTTTAAAGTTGGTATAGTTGTATATTTTGAAATTGTCTAAACTATGTACCACTCCTTCTTTTTGTATATATTTGTCCTCAGCTGTTACCTTTCTTCCTTCATTTTCTACCAATCTGACCATATCTCTTCCTGATGTCTTGTTTGTCTTTGATTGTGATCCCCGTATTGATTCCCTTTCTTTGTCCTTGTTTTTTCTTTCCAATACTGGGGGTTCCAGTTCCTCTGAAAATTTTGATTATACCCACCTTTTTCACCATCATCTTCCTCATAAATATCGTGTATAATACCTTTCTCTTTATAACTTTGATTTCTACCAAATCTCCTGAAATTGTGATGATAGGTGTCAGATTTATATTTGTTGAATTTATGTTGCTTATGCCACCTATATACCCTACCTTCCTTGTATTGAACCAAATCTCTGTCTAATTTCTTACTTTTCCTTTCATATACACTTCTAGAATTTTTTTCTACTAACTCAAATTGCTTGTTGTATAAATAAATCCATTCGTCAAACGCTAAATCACTCTCTACCTCATGGTTTAAATTCTCCGCTTGTTTAATGAGTTCCATAAGTTTCTCATCATTATATTTGATCAGTAAATTTATGTACTTGAATCCGCATTCATTGAATAAGTTGTTGAATTCGTTAATCATATCATCATTAATATTTAAACCCAAAGGGTATTTAAAAAATCTAAGTCCCATAGGGACTACCTTACACAATATACACTTGTGCAAATAAGCATTCTCTATCTTAGTATTATTAATGTTATTCATAATCCTGCCTAACTTATATATTTTGTCCTTAAGCCTTTCATTAGTTTTTTCATAACCACCTTTTTTGTGAGGGGTACCCATTTTCCCCTGCCCGATGTTGTCAAAATTACAGTCCCTAAAAAGAAAATTGTTCATGTTGGTGTTGGCGTTGTTTGCCACTGTGTGCATTTTGTCAACATAAGACGAATTCACTACAGTACCTTTCTTGGTGTTTTGAGTGCCCACAGTGTTGGCATAAGTTCTGACAGGCTTAGTGCGTTTAGATCGTGTGCCTGTACGAAATATGTCCTCCTCGTTGTCCTCCACTTCATAGATAGAAAAATCAAAGGTGAACTCCGTGGAGTTCAACCGTTGGCGTGATGAGTAGGAATGGGGAACCTGAGCAGCAGGTAAGTCAATGTCAGCACTGCCGTTAAGCGAGTCTGCACGTTCCATTACCGCTCCTCCCTCATACTGGACGCCCGCTCTATCTCCTATTTGGACAATTGGTCTGCCACACAAGTTCCGTATGTGTACCCCACCTGGATCTGCAGAGTGTCTATCTGAATTGACATGGCCAACCTTATCTCCTTCAATACTAAAATTCCCGCTCCTTGGAATAGTACGCGATGTTGGTCTTTCTTTACCAGTCAGTTGTGTGGGTCTCCGCTCCCTGGTGTGACCGGTACTCTCCATACAGACACTGTTGTGTTTAAGAGGGCTTTTGGAAACAGATGTTTCAATGCCCTTAAATTCCATTTCAGTTTTTTGCATGAAAGCATTCATGGTGTGTGTGAGCTGTTTGAATTCTTTTTTGAGTGCTGCTAGCTCTGACTTTACGATTTCCGTATCCAGCAAAGCGGACGAGTTGTCCGATGGTGATGCCTGTACTTCTGCGCCCCCCTCCATAACAACTGCTGAAATGAATTGTTGTAGGAAGGAACGGATAAATGACACACTTGCGCTATCTTCTCTTACAACAAAAAGAGGAAACGCAGTGTGTACAAAGCAAAAGAAATTTAATGAAAAACGGCTCACGATAACACACTCCACAAAAAATGTAGTTCTTTCATTTATACATGCAAAATTGCTTGAATTAAAACGTTAGTTAAGCGCTTTCACCTAATCCTATAGGCTTCCTCAGAACTAACTGTATTACAAACAAAACCATTTAAATAACCTTAATGGCGCGAAAACTCTTGCCATTATTTAAAGACATACTAACATATAAACAATAGTACTTTCATTACATACACTTTATAAACATTTTACTTGTTAAAAGTACTTTTTCTCAATCAATAATAGCTGTTAGTAGAATTCAATGCAACATACCTAATACGTAAATCATAATGACGATAAATGGGACTGATGGATATTCTATTCTATTTATCATGATAGTTATATATCTGTTCTGACAACACTTGCTGGTTTTCTGAATGTATTTATTCTTAATGTCAATTACCTTAATATGGGTAATTGTTAAAAAACTATTAAAAAAACTATTTAAAAAAACTATTGAAAAAAACTATTGAACAACTATTAAAATGCTCTTTGTTGTAGCTTGGACAATATTGTAAATATGTTAGAAAGGTAGGAAGATGTATATATGTGTATAATTTGTGAAGATACATAAAAAATTAAAAATACAAATAAAATTAACATGAAAAAAGAAAATCTCATAGATAATACTAGAAATTTAAAAATAAGCATTTTATGAATGGATAAATATTTTGAGTCACATAGGAATGTACAAAATTTTTTAAAAGAATGTATAAAATTAAAAAATCTTTAAAAAAAATTTTTTATATATATAAAATATTTTTTATATATATAATTTATGATATCTTAATAATCAATTGAAATACAACTATTACTTGGTACGTTTGTTGTATTTAAATAATATTCAATTGGCCCTAGAAGTAGTGTCTTACTGGATAGACTATAAGGTTTTATATAATATTAATAAATATTTTTAAAAACATGAATTAATTATGTAATATTAATGTGTTAAAAAATGTGTTAAAAGTGTTAAAAAATATTCTTGTTTTGATGTTGTATTCCTGTTATTGTTTTTATTGTTTTTTTTGGTTATGTTACCTATTGTTATTTTTATTTTTGTTTTTATTTTTGTTCTATCTTCAGAATTGTGTGTAGATGCCTTTTCTGGTAAAATGCCCTCCAATAATAACCTTTTATAATCTTAATAAAGGTTTAACAGCTATCGATTCATTAAGACCTGGTGCTGTAGCTGCGTCAGTAAATAATTGCCACCAGATTTCCTTAAAACTCAACATCTCTTTGCGATTGTCCCCTCCCAACCTAGGCTTAATGTGTTCCAAAATTCCAAAAGAGAACACATGATCAACTCCCTCCTTCTCAACATGCCTGTATAATGCATTATTAGTATCCTTTTTTCTAATACAGTAGGTGTGATCATAAATTCTCTTTCTAAATGCTCTCTCCGTTTTTCCCTTGAACACGGACAACATCTTTTATGTAACAATAGACGTCATTGATTTATTTTCATGTATACCGAGTGGAGAAGGTCTGGAAATGTTCTGTGAAAGTATGAGGAGACACACAAGTTTTGAATGGGACAAAATTTGTCTCATCTTGGAATGCATGACTTTAGTGTTGGAAAACAACTATATACTATTTGAGGGCGAGTATTTCAAACAATGCAGGGGTGTCGCTATGGGTTCAGCCAGTGCCCCAATTTTTGCGAATTTAGTGATGCTGAATTGGGAGGAAGAAAGCCTATTCAATAGTAGTCATTTTACTCATGTGGTGCATTACACTAGATTTCTAGATGACATATACATTTTGTGGAAAGGTGATATTGATGAATTAAATGAATTCATTACTTACATCAACAAGAGTAGTGAATTTCTCAAATTCACACACTCAGTTAGCAAAAATGGGATAGCATATCTGGACACATTTGTATCACATGATGAGAAAGGGTTCAAATCGAACATACATAGAAAAAATACCTTTTCTAATGACTATTTACAGTATAACAGCCACCATCCTAGAAAAATGCTGCACAATATATTCAAAGGCCAATGTATTAGGGCGGTTAGAATGACGTCTAGAAAAGAAGAGATGGAAAAAGAAATTGAATTCATTACAGAAATGTTCAAAGAGAGGAAATACAACAGTAAAATGCTGACTGAAGTAGCTCAGTATGTCACAACAAGATGGGGAACACTATATTCACCTTTACTAGGTGTGACTGACATAGGCATTAAGGACAAAGAAGAAACTAGTACTAAGAGATATCAGAAAGCATGCATTCTCCCTTATACACCATATGTTAGTACAATCCAATGTATTTTGGAGAAGCATTGGAAAATTTTCCAAATTGACCCACAGATCTCTAAGTTATTGGGTAGTAAACCCCTCACAGTATATAAGATGGCAGACAATTTAAAGAAAATGCTTGAATATACCAAAGTGTCCAACTTTGTAAGAAATGACACAGATAGGATGCCCAAAACAAAAAAATGTGAGAATTGTAACCAATGTCAGTTTATTACAAGAACATCAGAAACTGTTTTAAACAACATCAATAGGACAGTCATTAGGTATACAACGGGCAATTGTAACACTTCATATGTGATTTACTTGGCTAAATGTTTGACATGTACTGCATATTATGTGGGAAAAACGGAGAGAGCATTTAGAAAGAGAATTTATGATCACACCTACTGTATTAGAAAAAAGGATACTAATAATGCATTATACAGGCATGTTGAGAAGGAGGGAGTTGATCATGTGTTCTCTTTTGGAATTTTGGAACACATTAAGCCTAGGTTGGGAGGAGACAATCGCAAAGAGATGTTGAGTTTTAAGGAAATCTGGTGGCAATTATTTACTGACGCAGCTACAGCACCAGGTCTTAATGAATCGATAGCTGTTAAACCTTTATTAAGATTATAAAAGGTTATTATTGGAGGGCATTTTACCAGAAAAGGCATCTACACACAATTCTGAAGATAGAACAAAATAAAAATAAAAACAAAAATAAAAATAACAATAGGTAACATAACCAAAAAAAACAATAAAAACAATAACAGGAATACAACATCAAAACAAGAATATTTTTTAACACTTTTAACACATTTTTTAACACATTAATATTACATAATTAATTCATGTTTTTAAAAATATTTATTAATATTATATAGAACCTTATAGTCTATCCAGTAAGACACTACTTCTAGGGTCAATTGAATATTATTTAAATACAACAAACGTACCAAGTAATAGTTGTATTTCAATTGATTATTAAGATATCATAAATTATATATATAAAAAATATTTTATATATATAAAACATTTTTTTTAAAGATTTTTTAATTTTATACATTCTTTTAAAAAATTTTGTACATTCCTATGTGACTCAAAATATTTATCCATTCATAAAATGCTTATTTTTAAATTTCTAGTATTATCTATGAGATTTTCTTTTTTCATGTTAATTTTATTTGTATTTTTATTTTTTTATGTATCTTCACAAATTATACACATATATACATCTTCCTACCTTTCTAACATATTTACAATATTGTCCAAGCTACAACAAAGAGCATTTTAATAGTTGTTCAATAGTTTTTTTCAATAGTTTTTTTAAATAGTTTTTTTAATAGTTTTTTAACAATTACCCATATTAAGGTAATTGACATTAAGAATAAATATATTCAGAAAACCAGCAAGTGTTGTCAGAACAGATATATAACTATCATGATAAATAGAATAAAATATCCATCAGTCCCTTTTTTTGTCATTATGATTTACGTATTAGGTATGTTGCATTGAATTCTACCTACAGCTATTAGTGATTGAGAAAAAGTACTTTTAGCAAGTAAAATGTTTATAAAGTGTATGTAATGAAAGTACTATTGTTTATATGTTAGTATGTCTTTAAATAATGGCAAGAGTTTTCGCGCCATTAAGGTTATTTAAATGGTTTTGTTTGTAATACAGTTAGTTCTGAGGAAGCCTATAGGATTAGGTGAAAGCGCTTAACTAACGTTTTAATTCAAGCAATTTTGCATGTATAAATGAAAGAACTACATTTTTTGTGGAGTGTGTTATCGTGAGCCGTTTTTCATTAAATCTCTTTTTGTTATTATATTGTTATAGAACATCATGTTACAGGTGGTAATAGATCTGTTTTCAACATATGCATGCCGATATATGGTTTAAAGTCCCAACCTATATAGTTCTGACAATAACTTACCCAATAGCACCTTCTACATTATTTATCCACAACATGAAAGTAGACTTAAGGGTCTATATGACTCTGGGTTTGCCCTATTCCCGTTTCCCTTACAAACAGGTTTAATAAGTGCATGTCTTCTATCTTGAAGAATCTCCCCATATTTATATGAGCTAGTGAATAATAGATATAATGGTAGTGTAAGTTCTTGTTGAAGTATTCTGAGGTCATTGTTACCAATTCCGTCTCCTCCCTGTGTTTTGTTTGGATCCAGTTTGCGCAGCTCTTTTTCAATATAATCTGATTTGATTCCAGTATCTGGGTTTACCTGGATGTCTGTAGGACAACTTACCACCCCTTTTTTGCAGCCAAACTGTTTTGCATAAGATTTTGTAAATATATCTATAATATGTTGTGTCTGAGAATAAATTTTAGAATCTGCACACAGTTTTGTCAGTTTATTCCTTCCACATCTTATGTATGTATACAAAGATTTCCAATTATGCTCAATATCTTTAAATAAGTTTTCTACAAAATTTTCTTGATCTTGTCTAACACTATGCTTAATCTGTTTGTCCAGCTTGTTTATTTCACTTTTCAAAGTTGTAGTTCGACCTCTCTTGCATTTCTTATATTTTTTGTCTCTCACCTTAATCAGATATCTTGTTCTTATGGAAATATACCCCCCTGATGTTGCGTGCCTAGATCCTGATGCTAAACATTTTTTTGGACTTTTTGCACTCAAACAATTTCTCTTTCAAAACGTTCCACGTTCCATCTGCAGTTTTTCCACTGAACATCTCACTCTAGTTAGTTTTATATAGTAACTGTTTTGCTTCCCTATAATCTGTAATTAACCTTCTGTGCATTGGCTTAGATTTCAGTTTGCCAGAATTATCTAGGAACAAATTAAATTTTACAACTCCATAATCACTGCACATCAACAGTGGTAAAATTGACTTGAAGTTACAGTAATTTCTTTGGGAACACAAACAATTTCTAGTATGTTCCATCCTCTGGTAGGTTTTTTTACAATCTGAAGCAATTCTTGTTCCTGAATATACATTGTGAATAATTTCCTTACTAACATTGTAGAATCAATATTATTCCAGTGTATTTCTGGTAAATTTAAATCCCCAGCTAATATTATTCTTCCCTCCTGTGTTTCATGTAAGAAATGTATGAATTCCTCTAGGTCATCTGCACCTGACTTTGGTTGTCTGTACACTCCAACAATTGTTAAATGTTCCAGGGTTGTCTATATTGTCATAGTTACACAGTCTATAGTATTGGTGTTATCACTGAACATGTAATAATCACAAGTCTCATAGCTATCTTTAATCCCTATCATAGCAGCTGATTTTTTATTAGAATGTCTGTTGCAGTAAAAGCATTTATACCCTGACAGAACTGGTTTACAGTCATTGTTCTTTAACCATGTTTCACAAAAATAACAACATCCATCTTGTGGGAACGTAGGAAATTTTCCAATAAAAAAACTTTATTATTAATGCTCCTAGCATTAACAACCATCAGAGAGGCATCAAATGGTGCTATCTGTGGGCTGTTAAATTTTCAACATGGTGAAAATCCTGCCTAGTGTTTGTCAAATAATGCAAAACATCTGCTGCAAAAATTCTCTTCCCTGATCTAGACAAATGCACACCATCTTGTCTGAACACGTGTGCCTAAATGAAGGCTTGGATGCTCTACACATTTCCATTTTTTAAAACAGGACATTTTTTCCACGTAGGTGTTTATCCAAAAAATCTTTTCATTCACAGTGACCTGACTATCCTTTCTATAGGTGATTTGTGAAAATTATGTCCTAACACCAGTACAAGCTATACTATCTAGGGGGGCTGTTAGTTCCCTTCTAACAGTCAAAGAATCCTTGCGGTTAACATCATTTCTACCAACATGAATAAAACTAGAGCCATATATTTGATTTGATTATTATCAATGTACTGCTACACTTGTTCCAGCTCTGTGTCTATTGTCTTACAAAACATAACTTGTACGAAATGTTTTATTAATGTACCTGAGTTGTGACATTAAAGGTTCAGCAAACCAGCTCACTTACACAGTTAACAAATTAAAATAAATAATAAATAAATAACACTGCTGTAATGGAATATGAATAAGAAAAACCTCACAGACCTCTATCCACAGACTTCTTCAAGGATGAACGCCTTTGCTGCAGACCTTTCTAGATGTCAGGATTCGAGAATGAGACTCATTTGTCATTGAGTGTTATGCAGCACTAGAAAAGGGATGGCTCTCACTGGGAATGTGTACTTTACTTATTTAAATGTCATGCTGCTAACATAAAAAACAGGGTTATAGAGAAAAATGTCATAGCCGTTGACTACAGCATGCATAGCTTTAAGTGTCTGGTTAGCATCATGACTCTTTCAGACTGATGGTGCATAACAGATAATCTTTGATCCATGGTCAGGGTCAGGTGCTCTTCATACATGTCTTTGCTGGCATGATTACAGTGCTGTGGGCATTTTCATTGTATGTAAATAAAGGGATCTGTACCAGTGCTCCCATTGGCTGTAGCTCAGTCGCATCATGAAGTTTGTAGAACAGCTAAGGCAGAACATTGCTGCTCTGTGTAGATAAGGACTCTCAAGTTCTGCTCATATAAGGACTCTGCTACTGTGCACAGATGAAGGAGATTGATTCTCAGTACGGATTTGTACACTGATTCTGGAAACAGATAATGACAGTGATGCTGTACACAGATAATTACAGTGATGTTGTGCACAGAGATAAGGACTCTAATGCTGCACACAGATAAGAACCTTGATACTAAGTACAGATAAGGATATTAATTTTATGCACAGATAAGGATATGAATTTTATGTACAGATAAGTACGCCAATTTTGTGGACAAATAAGTCCTGTGATGTTGTACACAGGTAAGGACTGTGATGCTGTGAACCAGTAAGAACACTAATTTTCTGCACAGATAATGACTCTAATGCAGCAGTATTTCTAATAGTTTCTGAAACTTTCTTATTTTATTCATCGGTTAATCAGTTAAGCCCAATGGAGAACAAGTTTCCCCTTTCATGGAGAAATTAGGGAGCATTGTCTGACTATGTGACTGTTTCAGAGTCACACAGTAAACAAATGGACTGGTAGGAATCAAATATTGCACATTTGCATACAAAAGGCATTTCATTAATTGCACAGAACCTTAATATCGTGTGCAACTAGCCAGGCAACTTCTACATAAAATTCATGCCAAGGCTGGTTTGCACAGCACATTTGGCTTAGCAATTGATTAGTAGTAAAGACAGCTTGGGTTTTTTTTTCTGTTTTTATAGATGTAATTAGTCCCCAATTTTCATGCCCTTGACACATGAAAGAGAAGAAGGCCCATATGCGGGTAGGTGGGTGGCCTGTCAAGCCAGATATACATACCTTGATATTGCTTAGCACCTAGTACATCACTGTTATTGGCTGTTTGTAAATTGTACAGAGCTCAGGTATGTGGAATCTACAATGTACTAAGGCTGTCTATGAGCTGTACAGAGCTCAGGTATGTAAAATCTACCATGTTGGGAGGGTGGCCATGTTGGGAGTATGTAGAATCTACCAAGTTGGGAGGGTGGCCTAATGGTTAAGGTGTTTGCCTTGCAAACACAAGGTACAGAGTTTAAATCTCACAAAGGATAATTGGCTAGGCTTAAAATGGCTTGCAAGGGCAGTTAGGCTAGTATTAATCTATGAAACTGTGAACATAATGGGTTGGGAGGGTGGCCTAATGGTTAAGGTGTTTGCCTTACAAACACAAGGTACAGGGTTTGAGTCTCACAAGGGATAATTGGCTAGGCTTCAAATGGCTCACAAGGGCAGTTAGCCTAGTACTAATCTATGAACCTATGAGCCTATGTACTAAGGCTGTTTGTAAACTGTATAGAGATCATGTATGTGGAATCTACCATGTACTAAGGCTGTTTGTGAATTGTACAGAGCTCAGATATGTGGAATCTAACATGTACTAAGGCTGTTTGTGAACCATACAGAGCTCAGGTATGGGGCATCTACCATGTACTAAGGCTGTCTGTGAATTGTACAGAGCTCAGGTATGTG
>NC_056733.1:994732688-994749262 GCF_019279795.1 Protopterus annectens | reverse complement strand
CTGGTAAATCATTGCAAGCATCCCCAGGAAGAGTAACATATAAGCAGTGGTCAGAGAAGGCTCTAAGGTTAACAGAGACCAGGCTGAAGACCTGGAAGTTGACTGGAGAGAAAGTACAGCAGTTCAAGAAATTACTCAGGGCTCTAGCACCCCAGGAAGAGGAGGAAATAGGTGGAGTTGAAGAAGAGTGGCAGTGCCTAATAATAGCATGTGTTAGGATTACAGAAAAGATATGTGGCCAAGCTAGGTATGGAAATAAGGTACATAAGGAAAGATGGTGGTGAAATGCAGAAGTCCAGGAAGTCATCAAAAGAAAGAAGGAGTGCAGGAAGAAGTGGGAGACAGAAAAGACTGACCAGGCTAGGAAGGACTACTGATTGGCTAACAAAGAAGCTAAGAAAGAAGTTGCAATAGCAAGGAATAGGGCATTGGAGGCACTGTACCAACTTCTGGAAAGTGACTCAGTAAGGGGCACATAGAAACTATATCAGGTTGCAAGGCAAAGACTGAAAGATAAAGAAGATAGTCTGACACCCTTCATAACAGGATGCCAGCAACAGCCTGCTCACCAGTCCACAGGACATCAAAGGCAGATGGAAGGAGTATTTCCAGCAGCTTCTGAATGAAGAAAACCCCACAGAAGCTGTACTGCCCCAGAAACAGCCTACGATGAGAGAAGAAGAGGAGCCCACCCTAGAAGAAGTAAGAACAGCACTAAGGAAGATGAAGTCAGGGAAAGCAGCAGGCTCAGATGAGGTCACAGCAGTATGATAAAGATGCTGAGTGAGACAGGGGATAGATGGCTCCTGAGGGTACTATTAGCAGTGTGGAGAGAAAGAAGTATCACAGATGACTGGATAATAAGTATACTTGTGCTAGTGTACAAGTACAAAGGGGACATCCACAACTGTGGGCAGTACAGAGGCATCAAACTCCTACCACATTGCATGAAAGTACTGGAGAGGATGATTGCTAAATGGATACACACAGTAGTAGAATGTTAGATGGGAGATGAGCAGTTCAGATTCAGATCAGGATGCAGCACAATTGACCCAATGTTTATACTGAGGCAGATACTTGAGAAGAAGCTACAGATGAGGAGAGAGTCCAACTGGGCATTCCTAGACTTGGAGAAAGCATATGACAAGATCCCAAGAAAGCTGATCTGGGCAGTACCTCAGTGGTTTGAAGTCCAAGAAACATTGGTAGAATTACTGCAGGCTATGTACAAGGATGCAGTGAATCAATTACGGACAGTGTTCGGCCTCACAGAGGAGTTCCCAGTGGGTGTGAGTGTACATCACGGTTCAGGTCTGAGCCCACTGCTGTTCATACTGGTGATGGACTACATTAGCAAACAGGTTGGAGGGGACAGATCAACAAAGCTGCTGTATGCAGATAATGTGGCATTACAGGCAGACTCTGAGCTAGAACTTCAGCAAAGGATAGGAGAATGGAATGCAAATCTGAAGGCACATGGGATGAAACTAAGCACAGATAAGATGGTGGTGATGGCAGCAAATTGGGAAAATCAGAAGAAGCTGAAAATAGAGATAGAAGGGAAGATAGTGGAACAGGTAAACAGCTTCAAGTAACTGTGAGGGGTGGTTGAGGAGAAGGGTAGTCTGAATAAAAAGGGCAAAGCTAGAATCAGAGGGGGTGCAGCCAACTGGAATAGTGTATGAGGTGTAGTCTATGACAGAAGAATGCCAAAGAAGCTGAAAAGTAAGGTGTACAAGACAGTGGTGTGACCAGTGCTACTGTATGGTACATAAACCTGGGCAGTAAAGGCAGAACAGTTGAAGAAACTAGAGGTGATGGAAATGAAGTGCCTGAGAAAGGTGGTAGGATGCACACTGTGGGAGAGACAAGGAAATGAGGACATAAGAGCAGAAGTCAAAGTAGCTCCAATTGCAGAAAAGATCAAAGAGAACAGATTACTACATTAGCAAAGAGGCTGGAGGGGACAGATCAACAAAGCAGACAGATAATGTGCATTACAGGCAGACTCTGAGCTAGAACTTCAGCAAAGGATAGGAGAATGAAATGCAAATCTGAATGCACATGGGATGAAAGTAAGCACAGATAAGACTGTGGTAATGGCAGGAAATTGGGGAAATCAGAAGACGCTGAGAATAGAGATAGAAAGGAAGATAGTGGAACAGGTAAATAGCTTCAAGTATGTGGGAGGGGTGGTTGAAGAGAAGGGTGGTATGAATGAAGAGGTCAAAGCTAGAATCAGAGGGGCTGCGGCCAACTGGCATAAAGTATCAGGTGTAGTCTATGACAGAAGAATGCCAAACGAGCTGAAAAGTAAGGTTTACAAGACAGTGGTGCAACCAGTACTGTTGTATGGTACAGAAACCTGGCCAGTAAAGGCAGAACAGTTGAAGAAGCTAGAGTTGATGGAAATGAAGTGCCTGAGAAAGGTGGCAAGATGCACACTGTGGGACAGATGAAGAAATGAGGACATAAGAGCAGAAGCCAAAGTAACTCCAATTGCAGAAAAGATCAAACAGAACAGATTATGGTGGTTTGGGCACATGTGTAGAAAAGCAGAAGACAATGTGGTGTGGAAGATTTGGGACAGACAGGAGGAAGGTAAGAGGAAAAGAGGACATCCAGCAAAGAGGTTGATGGATTGTGTGAAAGAAGATCTGCAACAGTCAGGCATGAGTGTTGAAGGCAGGCATGTGGCACTGAATCGAGAGAGTTGGTGACAGTTAACACGATACCCCGACCCCATGTACAAAAAGATGGGAAAAAGGGGGCTGATGATGATGATGATGATGATGAAATACGCTTACACAAAGGTTCCTGGACTTTGTTAACACAAATGTTCTGGAGAAGATAGTCAGCAACCCCTCAAGAGGGTTAACATCCTTGACATAGTGCACACCAACATGTGTGATCGCTGCACCACCCTATGTGTGGGGCTCTCCATGGTAAAGTTTGATCACAAATCAGTCTCACTCGAAGTAATGATCATAACTGACTCACCCTCAGGAGCAAAAAGATTAAAAAATTTCTCCAAAGCAAACTATAGCCTACTGAGCGATGGCATCAATAGTTTCAGACCCCCTGCCAGTGCTGACAACAATGACCCCTATAATAAGGTGTGCACAAATGTCCTGTATAAACATCTCTATGAATGTATAGACTCTGCTGAACCAGAACAGATCAAATCAAGATCCTCACAAAAAAAATAAGCCACCCTGGTGGACATCCAGCATCAATAGATTATACAATAAGAGAAAGAAACTGATGTCAAAAAACAAGAGAGAATGGTCCCAGCAAAGGAAGAATCCCTCCAAAGCATAAACAAACAGATTAGATATTGTGTAAAGTCCTCTAAATCTAATTACGAAACTAAATTAACATCCCTAGTTCAGGTAAATTACAAAGCATCCTTTAGCTACATCTGAAATCTAAAAGGGAAGGCCCAGCTTTGTGCTGAACTAGCTGTGGACAGTACCACATATACTGAACCTGAAGACATCGCCAACCTGCAAGCGGACAGGTTTGGCGAAAACTTCACCCCTCTTCCTACCAATCATACCCCTATAACATACCTGTCACCAGTCTTCTGCCTAGTATCTCCAGAGAGGAGGTCATAGCCGCACTCTCGAAGACCAAAAACATAGCCTCTGTGGGACCAGACAACATTCCAGGCTGCTTATTAAATGGTCTAAAACAGGAGCTAGCTGAACCGCTGAGCACGCTTTTCAATCTCAATCTAAGCACTGGTTTTGTTTCAGCTGAGTGGAAAACAGCAACTGTAATTCCCTTGCGCAAAGGGGGCTCCTCAACTGACCCTAGGAACTATAGACCAATAAGCTTAACCAGCCTTACCTGCAAGCACATGGAGACAATCATCATAAATCTTATCAACAAGAATATAGGTGACCTTCAAACTCTTGATCTGACCAAGTTTGGCTTCATTAAGGGCAGATCTTGCCTGCTAAACCTGGTGGACTTCTTCAAGAATGTCATCAAGGCCCTGGATGAAGGCAAAACAGTTCACAATGCCTATCTCAACCTAGCCAAGGTCTTTGACACAAGCCCTCACTCTGGCATCCTTGAGAAATCCACCCAGCTGGGGATTAACCCTTACGTCACTAGATGGGTTGGCAACTGGCTCCCAAACAGAACACATACATCAAAACTGGAGATGCCAACTCTACTAGCAGATCTGTTATCAGTGTTGTTTCACAGTGATCTGTGCTAGGATCTCTACTCTTTGATATCTTTCTTTTTCAGTAGTCCAGGTGAAAATAGATGGCCTATGGCTTACCAAGTTTGCTGATGTCTGCAAACTGGGTGCAATCATCGAATCAACCAAAGATGTCAACATACTACAAAATGGGCTTACATAGACAAATGATTGGTATCAAAGCCACAGACTTAAACTAAACAGAAAAAAATGCATTATCATTCCCTTTAGCAAAAGAAAAAACACTGCCAATTATAACATTAATAATATCCCGGGGGACAAAGATGGCCGCCATTCTATAAGCACTGCAGTACTTCAGCTCTCCAAAGACCAGAAACAAAAATCACCTCTGCGGATGTACATTTGGAGTTAATCAACTAATTGACAGCAATTAATAATCTACTAGAAGTCAGCGATCTTATCGTGGAAAAAAAATTGAAAAAAAATACTTGGTGACAACAGGATTGGAACTGATTGCTTGGTTGATTCTGAACAGAGCAACAAACAAAGGACTGAATTACCACATTACTGAAACTTTTACTTGGTAATCATCTCTATCTGCAGCATTTCAAAATGTCAAAAGAAGATAAAAATATGGACACTACAACTACTAAAACTAAACTGTCAGCATTACAGTCTCCAGAGAAGGAATCCATATTTAAGAGACAGAAAACATTCAGACAGCAAGAAACTGCAAAAGCAGGGGCACCAGCGAAATCTGATCAACAGGTTACGATGGAAGAAATTAAGTCTGCATTGTTGCCTATACAAGATGCATTACAAGACCTAACATCCCAAACACAAACATTTAGTGAGACATGTAATCGGATTCTAACAAGAATGGAGAAAGCAGAAACCAGAATAGCAGCAAATGAAGACAATATAGCATTGCTCACTAAAAGATCTGAATCACAAGAGGCTGATATTCAAATGATGCAAAACAAAATTCTGGACCTGGAAGCAAGATCAAGACGTAACAACATAATCATCAGAGGGATCCCAGAATCAATCCAATATAATGAGCTGAACACTTCTATCATACAAATATATGAAACATTACTTAAGGACTCTGTGGATGTTCAGCAAATTGTCATAGAAAGAGCACATAGAGCTTACAGGAATTCCCAAGCTTCAAATACACCAAGACCTGTGTATGTCAAAATATTAAACTTCCAGGATGTGAATAAAATACTTCTAACCATAAAAAAATCTGGAGGATCTATAATGTGGCAAAGTTATAAAGTTTCTATATCACAGGATTTACCAGCACAAATAAGACAGTCTAGACAAATGCTGGCTCCATACTGTAAGTTTCTAATTGACAAAAACATTAGATTTCAAATGAAATATCCTAACAGTTTAATCTTTACTCTTGATGGCATTAAATACACTGTAAATACAAAAAAAGAAGCCAGACCTACCTTTTTGAAGCTGTTTAAGGCTCTGCCACCGTCTGAAAATTGAACAGTACATCCTGGCTTTTTCCTGCATTAGAATGAATGGGAGACTGCATTTACGAGAATCCGAGGCTTCAAAATCCTTTGTGTGTTCTTCATTCTTCAGCAGGCCTGGTAATTCTCCGTTTATCTTTTAATCTCGCCTTCCTAGCTGAAACACAAAGATTCCACGAAGTTTTATGGCTTCTACGTGCTCCTGACCCACGAGGAAGCAGGAAACAAGGTAAAGGAAGCAGGGGGACCGTTTTGAGTGTGGTACAGCTGAGAGGTCCGTTCGCGAATTGGTTCCCCGTCAGCGTGAAAATTCGAAAATTGAACTGCCTGGACTGCTGCAACTGCTGGGAAGCAAGAAGAGCTGCTGTAAATCAAAATGAAACTTTTTGGGACTTTTTTGGAGCTAAAATGACTGAGATATGATCAATAAGGTAAAATGTGTCTTGTATGGACAAAAATGTATGGTTTGGCTGTTGCTGTATAAGAGTCTATGGCTTAGTGGTAAATCCAGGTAATGCAGTCTATTTTTTGTGTTATTTTTTTCTCTTTTCTTTTTTTTTCTCTCCTTTGCAGGCTTGTTTTCGTAACTTACTGTGTTTTATTTAGTGAGTAAATAAGTGAATATATAAGTATCTTTTAACTGTGTTCAGTTTGGGGAAGGGGGAGAATAGAAAAAAGAAAAAAATATATATATATATATACATATAGTATAATTAGCAAACAGTAGTAGTAGTTGTGTAATATAGGTGATGTCTAACTGTAATGATCTATAAAAATTTAAAATGCAATATTGTAGGAATGTTTTGAAGATAAATAGCTGACCTAAATAATGGCTTGTTTTAAACAAATGTATAACAACTGTGTGCTTATTAGGTGAACTGTTAGTTAAAAGGTTTTGAAACAAGTAATTATAATGCTAACATATTATTGCTGTATTTAAAGTTTGTTAAAAGTGAATTATTTGACATGTCAGGTACAATTAGTTTACATGAATATTAGGGAAATGTTCAGAGCTGTAGTTACTTGACTGTGGTGTTTAGTAGGGAATGTCTGGGTTAGACTTTGTAGACATAGATATAGTTGGTGTAGGTTTTTTGCATGCTATTTTATTGTTAGTTAATAGAATTAGTAGTTTAGCTACTTGGAGAATGTTATCCAATGTGAAAAACCTATGTTCATCCTGGTCCGGAGGAATAGTGGATAGGCACTGGGTAGGGATGGGATGGCTGTTTTGCTTCCAAAAAATTCACGTAATACCAACATTTGTCAATTTAAGGTGGAAAACAAAAAATAGATACCATTATTCATCAATTCATAGTTTAGAATGTGGATAATAGATTCCTGGAATGTTAAAGGACTCCAGAACACGAAAAAAAGAAAGCTGTTTCTGCATTTGTTTTTTAAATCAAAAGCAGGTTTTATTCTATTACAAGAAACACATTTGACTAATGACCAATGGGAAACAATGAAGGACAAGAAATGGATTAGGAAGGTTGTAAAGGCAGAAGGGACTACGAATAGTGCTGGGGTGGCAATTATAATCAAGAATCAGTTTCAAGGAGAAATTTTGGAGGACAAAATAGATAAAGACGGCAGATGGTGTTTGGTGGTTCTCAAAACTGAAAATTTCGATAAGCCGATAGTACTTTTATGTGTTTATGCCCCAAATGTGAACCAACATCATTATATAGCTTCAATTTACTCTATTCTACAGTCATATAACAACTGTTACATAGTGATGGGGGATTGGAATGCTTACCAAGATTCTAAAACTGATAAGTTGGGAGCTTGACTGCTTTTAATAAGCAGGCAATGGTAGCGTTGAAAGAACTGAGAACGGATTTCAAACTATATGACCCTTTTAAACACAAACACATACAAGCAAAGGCAGAAAACTTTACTTTCTATTCTAGCTGCCATAAAATGTGGTCAAGAATTGATTTTTTTAATTCCAGAAGTGTTCATTTCACTTGACCCTAGGGTTTCTAATCAAGCTAGACAGCTCTCAGACCATTCTAAAATAACTTTAACTTTAAAGACCGATATTTTTGAATACTAAAAATCATGGTGGATATAATTGGTCCTTAAACCCATACCTATTAACCAAAGAAGATATAGTAAAGGAAGTTAAGGAGATACTTAAACAATTAGTATACAATATACCCCGTAATGAACATCCATTAGATATAGAATGGGCTACAACTAAAACTTTGTTAAGAGGATTATTTATTCAGAAAGCCACTTATTATAAAACTCCAAAATAAAGAACAACTGGATCTGGAAACTAAAGTACAATTATTGGACCAGGAGCTGATGAGTAACTACACTGAGCAAACAGAAACTGAGTTGTTAAGATGTCAGAAAGAGCTGTTTCTTATGCATAACAGAAAATTGACACTGTACGAACAAAGAAGTTTAGTTAAATATGCAAATCACATTCAAACTCCCTCGAAAGCATTAGCCCGCATTATTAATCAGACGAAATCGACACGATTAATTACCGAAATAAATCATAATAATACGTTATATACTGATAAGTCAGATGTCATGAAGATTTTTGAATCAATTTTTAATCAGATATATGGTGAGCAACAAACTTATGGGCATGATGAAGAGAGGAAAGAGTTCTTACAGAAAATTAATTTTCCCAAGATTGACGAGGATTCTCCGGGAGAATTGACTGCACTGATTACAGTTGATGAAGTTCTAGAGGCAATTAAGAAACTAAAGCCACATAAAGCCCCAGGACCAGATGGTATGACCTCTGAATTTTATAAATCTTTTAGTGGGATTCTGAGCACCGTACTTTCACAGACCTTTAACTATATCATTTCGAATGGCAGCAATGATCTTCATTTTAATGCCTCAAGAACAATTCTGTTATTGAAAGAGAATAGTGATCCCAAAAATCCAGACAATTATAGGCCCATATCATTGTTGAATATTGATATGAAAATCATGACATCTATTCTAGCTAGTAGATTAAAAAAAATAATAAACTTGATAATATCAGAAGAACAGGCGGGAGACAGACTACAGACAATACATTAACTCTTCATACTTTAATATCTTATGCAAAGTACCTAACATTGAACATATATGCTTTAATAATTGATGCTCAAAAAGCATTCGATAGAGTTAATTTGGCTTATTTATTTGAAACATTATCATATTTCAATATACCTCAGCTTTTTATTTCTATGTTAAGAAATTTATACAAGCATGCATACACTAGTTTATATATAAATCATGAATGTTCCAAAAGGATTCAAATTAAAAATGGAACTCGACAGGGGTGCCCATTGTCTCCCATACTGTTTAATCTGTATTTAGAACCTTTATTTCTTCATATGAAACAAAAAGTTTTTTATAATTCTCCTGTACTTCTTGGGATAAATCTTAGGATGGCTGCTTTTGCAGATGATTTAAATATATACAGTACCACACCGTGTCAGATACAGAAAAAATACTAACAGCAATACAAACCTTTGAGAAAATTGCTAATTACAAACTAAATTTTAAAAAAAACAAAATATTCCCTCTAAAGATACCTACACCGTTTTCAATGCTACCATTGATAGGACGAATAAGGACAGAAGAAAGAATAAAATATTTGGGGATTGACTTTTCAACTGAAAATAGAGAATTTTTTATCAACAATATTAAGGCAACTGGAGACCGAATAACAATGGATTTGAAAAGATGGAGTAAGTTGAAGCTACCGATGATGGCAAGAGCAGCAATAATAAAAAATGAACGTTCTCCCCAGAATGCTATATATTTTTAGAGCAGCACAACTTAAAATCACGAAATCCTTTTTCAAGCAATTTCAGATAGGACTGGGGAAATTTTTGATGAGAATATCCTATGAAAAACTGATGGCTCCTAAAACGAGGGGGGGGGGTTGGATTTACCAGATTTTGAGATGTATTATACAGTGATTCAGGCCAATAGGATTTTAAGGGTGTCTTACTTGGATAGCGAAAATAGAAAATGGATACCCAAATGGGTACTGCTAAATTATAAACATATAAAAGGGAAGAGAATTAATGTTAAAGCTGTACCATTTTTGAATATAAAAACATTGAGTAAATATGAGTTAATGGAACACATCAAGGTATGGGCAGTGGCGACTCAAACTCTGTTTGCCTCCTTGAACCTTTTAAAATATATGATGATGTTTCAACCGCTTGATGGAAATCCTAATATAACTATTGGTAATCAACTGATAGACTTAAAGAAATATCCATTTATTAAGGAATTAACTGTAAGGGATTTATACCCCTTCCTAGGAGTAGCGGTACATGATATCTTAAAAGAGATGAATCTTCCCATCTCTTATTTAATTATAATGAGGCAGTTAAAAGATTTGGCCATAAATTATTTTACCAGTTTTGAAATAAAAAGAGGAACTAGTTATTTCAGGTCAGCTGTGGGAAGCATTGCAACAAGATAGAAAATATATATCCTCAGCGTATAAAATGGCAAAAGAGAGAAAATATAACAATCATATTCTGTTATCCAAATACTGGAGAGAGAAATTGCCATCCCTAGACGACAGAAAAATAGTAGAGGCGTTTAACTTAACATTAAAATCCGTATCACTTCAAAAACTGGTCCTTACTCAATTGATGATATTTAACAATGCATATTATACCCATCTTACACTTCATAAATTTGATTCAAAAAAGTCACCTACATGTCCACAGTGTATAGATCAGACAGCAGACCTGTTACACATGTTCTGGAGTTGCAAGTGCATTTATAAATTATGGAATTCTTTAAAGTTACAACTGCAAAAAATGGGTTACCAAAACTCAACACTCTCCTGGGAATTTCTGATTTTACATATTCCACCGGAGAATTTGGACA
Organism: Protopterus annectens; assembly: GCF_019279795.1. Classification (NCBI taxonomy): domain Eukaryota; kingdom Metazoa; phylum Chordata; order Ceratodontiformes; family Protopteridae; genus Protopterus; species Protopterus annectens. The sequence goes on along the minus strand of NC_056733.1, from coordinate 994,738,726 downwards.
AAACAAAAAAGATTGTAATTATGAATATTAGTTTACTAATGAAATTATATATAGCCACAAATTGGTTGAACCCAGCACAGGTGTCGTGGCAAAATTTCAGGCTGTTAGCGATTAAGCATATATTAGCGCACAAATTGTTAATTAGAAATAATAAGAAAAGTATAAACAGCATAAAAATTTGGGAACAAATCTTTAATATTAGTTTGTAGGGTCCTATCCACTTTCTGTCAGGACATTCTGTATGTGTACCAACACATTCTTGGATTAGATAGAAAATGTAGAAATAATACAAATTATTGGCTTGAGTTGGTTTACAATTGTCTATTGTAGATGCTTTTATGTTTAATTTTTTGTGATTTTAATTTCCTGTACTTGGTTAAAATGATATTTATTCTTAATGTATTATAGGGAAATTCAAAATGGAACTAAAACATTGGAAGCAATATTGTACATAATGTAAATAGTGTGTGAAATGTATAATGGTTTGGTAAAACAATAAAAATGATTATTGAAAAAAAATAACATTAATAATATCCCTTTAAGTTCAAACCCAGTGGTGAGAGATTTAGGAACACAAGTTGATAGCAACCTTAATTTTGATCATCAGGTGTCCACAGTAGTAAGGAAGGCCTTCTACACTGCACACCTCATAAGCAAAGGTATAGCATTCAAAGCTAAGGGGGTTATAATTCCCCTGCACTCGGATCTCATCAGACCAATAATATAGTACAATGCTCCAGTGGCGGCTGGTGACTTCAAATCAAAGGGGGGCTGCAGGAGACAGCTGAATGGGTGGGGTCAATGGGAAAGGGTGTGGCCAACTAGAAAGGGGAGGAGCTATGCTCAAAACCACAAAAACTAACTTTAACTAAATAACCTGCCCTGGGTGCCAAACCGTCATGATGAGAGTTCAATCAAGACAAAAATAAGTGTAGAAGAATAAAAATATTTCAATGCATTGGCTGCATGACAGCTTACTTAATATCTAGATGGAAACAACAGGTTGTGAGGCATGAAAAAATAAATTACTTTTTAAATACATTACTGGAATGCCAGTCAAAATCAAGTATAAAAAAAAACAAGCAGCACTCAACTCAAACCACTTCTCCTTGCACTGCAGTTCTAATTATAATTTATATTCAGCTTTATTAAAGTACCAAGTAACATGCTGAAAGTAGAAATCTCTGTGATGCTCCCACTTGTAAAAAGGTTTCTTATCCAAAAAAGACCTGCTGCCTGACAACTATTTACTTGTTTCATGGGGAAAACATGATCAAAGTAAAAAATGAACAGCAAACAAGAAACAAGCTCAAGATACATTGCTTAAAGGATTACTGTACAGGTTATGGACCACACATGATTGGCATTCTGTTTAGTTTATGGATAAAGCCTACAGAGATCACTTGAAGTCTCCAACAAATGTAATGAGCTTCTTAAAATAATGTAATCCTGTCCTTTATTACAAATACTGTCATATGCATTTCAATACCCAAGGCTTATACATTATCTAGTTATGTAAGTATTCTCTGCATGGCAACAACAGAAAGGTTTTCAATGTTGGCAATTCTTTAACAGTATGCTTATTAAAGCTTACTTGCATCTTACGATCTCAGACAAGCTTACCTTATGGTCATTAAAGCATTGCTACTTAAACACAGAGCAACAGGCACTTTCTGAGTAATAATAAGCATAAATCAACAGTACAAAAATATGACAGAAACCAGACCATTCTGCAAAATCAAGGACAGATGAAAATTCACTGTAGTACTTGTGTTTACATTGGATGGGAGGACACTCTGCACATTTACACTGCATAACTACTCCTTGCCTTGCTTGGACACATCAAGAGTCACTACATGGGGGAGTGGGATGCAACAAGTATGTCACAATTTGAAATATTCCTGGCTGACTGTGATGGCCCTGACACATTTGTCACACCTTCCAACCTCAGAGCAAGAAATCTGGACAAAGGCCCAAAAATAAGGACAATTTTTAAATATTGCTCTTATAAACTTAGAAAGATAATAGAATAGGTCTTGCATTAGTATGAATTTTCTGAAGGGTATGAAATCTGAAACTCAAATGTCTGTCATTATTTTCTAACTTCAGTCTTTAATGATTTATCACAAATTTGCCAAAAAAAACAATTTTATGAAAAATGGACCAAAAATGTGATGCAAAAATATAAAATAGCCACACAATAAAGCTGGGAACCTGTCAAAGAAGGAACACTTTAATATTAGCACTGCTAACTTGAGCAGCTGACAAAATAAAAGAGTCTACATGCATTTCTGAAATAAAAGTAATCTATAACTTTGATTATTATAGTTATTTCGTAATTGTAAACCCTCCATGTTTTCTTCCAAAATTGCTATTTTGCAGAGGGATTATTAGGGTGAAGAGCAACATTTTGAGCCAAAATTGGGGACAGTTGAGAGGTTGGCTATGCCTAATTCTATAAAGCAATTTATTTGCATGTACCTCATAACCTGTTAATGCAATAAATCTGGACAAGGCCAAATATATTGGGGGAACATATAAACAATACTAAAAATTGCTCTTGTATAAACTGAGACAGTTAATAGAATATCAGGTCTTACTTTAGCATGCATTTTTCTGAAGGTTCTGAAGTCTGAAACTCAGTGTATCATTATTTAGTGAATTAATTCCTAAATGATTTGCCAGAAAACTACAAATTTTATGAGGAACAAACCAAAAATAAGAAGCAAAAATCTATTCATTCTTTGAAAATCTGGACAGTTGGGAGGTATAGTTCAGTTGGGCCTGTGTGAGTTTGCCGCCCTTCCCCCTCACAAAACCATGGTCGAATGGAGCCTCTGCAGCCATTCAAATGATCCATTACTTGGCTATTTCACTCCATTTACCATAAACACTAATGTGCATACTGCTTTACTTCTATGACAAATTGGACTTCATTTGAAAGTTTTATTTTGTATTTTACAGCACAAACACTAAGACATCTGCTAAACAAAGCAATGCAGTCTCACAATGAAAACAGACTTAGCATTAAAACTTCTCTGCCCTTGAAACTCACATTCATTGAAACAGCATTGAAACCCACATTCAAAGAAAATACATTTTGCCAATGACAGATAAAGATTAATTTTGGGCTATTTTCAAATCATAGGCCCCTTGCATATGAAACATACATGTGCTCTTTGATACACCTTCCTGATTGTACTAAATTATATTCCTTGTACAATACAGTACAGTTGTTAGAGGGTGTTTTAAATTTGTTTTGAACATTTCTCCAGTAAGCAATGAAACAAAATGCATGCACCCATAATGACAAAACTGCCCAGTTCATAACATTTCCATCATAAAAGTCTACTCAGACTTCTACAGTCCACCATTATCAGTAAATATGCACAATTCTACAGTCCACCATTATCAGTAAATATGCACAAGTCTACAGTCCACCATTATCAGTAAATATGCACAATTGTACAGTCCATTATCAGTAAATATGCACAATTGTACAGTCCATTATCAGTAAATATGCACAATTCTACAGTTCATTATCAGTAAATATGCACAATCTCTGAAGAAGTAAAAGTCATCTAAATAATTCCACATTAAAGAAATCTGTAACTAATGAAGTGGTTGCTGCTAGCAAACACCTTTATATTTCATGGTTTCATCGAAAAATAAAGTGTCTGTTGCCCCTGAGGAATAAATTGCCTATATTACATTAAAAAAATGATAAGCTAATAATAGTGCAAGAGGAAATGGATGGCAAACTGATAACAGGCTCATAGTTAGTATATTCACCAAGGAGGACATTCTCAGTACAGCGGCATCCACTCCTTGTGGTAGCAGAACCCACAGCCTTCTGCATCAAAAGCAAGTACACAACCTGTTGTGCTATTAACAATGCAAGCCAACTCAGCATAAGCAGCACTAAACTTCTCTACCCCTGCAGCTCTCAGCTCCTTGTAAAATTTACTCAATACTCAATTGCATCTCAACTTTGTAGCACAAGAAATCTGGAAAAAGCCAAAATTTATTGGGGGGGGGTCAAAAGCCCAAAAACTAGGGACACATTAAACATTGCTTGTATAATCTTGGAAAGTTGCTAGAATAAAATGCTGTGTTACCACCATACATTTTACTGCCAAGGTCCCTGTGCAAAACAGTCAGAGCAACATACCACTACATCAAATCAGCTGCTTTGTGAAAGAGAAATGCTGTGTTACCACCATACATTTTACTGCCAAGGTCCCTGTGCAAAACAGTCAGAGCAACATACCACTACACCAAATCAGCTGCTTTGTGAAAGAGAGGAAGACTGAAACTTAAATACCTATCATTTAGTGAATTCAGTTCTCAACATAGCTATCAACCTCTTAGTACAAAACACCTGGACAAACCCAGTAATGAGGGAATACAGCCCTCAAACATATTCAGTGAATTCAGTTCTTGCCATAGCTGTCAACCTTAGCACAAAAAACCTGGACAAAGCCAATAATGGGGGAATACAGTCCCAAAAATAGGGACACATTTCAAATATTCATCTTATAAACTTAGAAAATTGCTAGAATAAAATGTTGTGTTACTATGTATTTTCTGAAGAATATGAAGTCTGAAATTCAAATGCCTGTCAATGTTACTTCTGATGGAACAAAAACAATTTTCAGCAGAGGCCCAGGGAGAAATACTGCAGACACATGTATTTGTAAAATGGCAGGACACCAGAGCAAATCCACACAAACAGAGGGAGGAGATGTAGACTCCACACAGAAGGCACCCCAGCCAAGAATCAAACCAGAAAAGCCTATAGCTGTGAGGCAACAGTGCTACCACTGCACCATCAAATACGTATAGAATTAAACATTCAGAAACCTGAAGTCTGAAATTCAAATGCCTGTCAATTATATTTAACATTTGTTAACCAGGACAGTCTAACTTGGAACAAAAAAAAACAATTTTCAGCAGAGACCCAGGAAGAAATAATGCAGACATGTCTTTGTAACATGGGAGGACACAAAAGCAAACCCACACAAACACAGGGAGAAGATGCAGACCCCACACAGAAGGCACCCCAGCCAAGAATCAAACCTGAAAACCTACAGCTGTGAGGCAACAATGCTACCATTGCACCATCAAACATAAAGCATTTAAACATTTGGAAACCACAGATATTATGAGGAACAGAACAGATCAAATATGAGACATAAATCTGCAATTTTTTTTACAAATGGTGGTGGGTAGGAAATTCAGGCCCTTAACACCTGTATACAAGGTACAGGGTTCAAGCCTGAGGTATTTCCAACCACACCATCATGAGTCTGCTCTAGCCACCAGTATATAGCAACTGGGGCATTTCACACACACACACACACACACAGTGCCTGCTTACCTTGTCGCCAATATCTGAACAGCCCCACCAACGAGCTAAATAACTGCTCCCCTATCCACTTTGCTGACAAGCCAAATAACTGCTCCGTTGCCGCCGATATCCAAACAGCCAGTATTCCTTGCACGATTGGTCCATCCCAAAGTATCCCTTGCAGTCCAAATCTGCGATTGGTCCTGCCTGCGACTGCTGCAGTCAGGAGTGCCTCCATTTTGTGACGTCACCACTGCACAGACTGCTGGGCATCTTGGGGCTGAGATGCCTTTCCCCCTATTTAGACTGCTGAGAAAGTAGTCTGAGAGCATGTGCGCATGCGTACACTTCTGGGAATTTTACAGTTTTTGATTTTGTGTTTCTCTGTTCTGTTTTTATTTTTTTTTTAGGTGGGAGGGCTGCAGTCCTGCAGTCCTATAGCACGAGCTGCCCCTACAGTGCTCCCTTCTTTATGTACCACACCAGACATCTGCAGCAACTGAAGAGACCTCAGAGGTTTCTCACCAAGAAAATTCAGGGCCTACAAAACATGACCTACACGGACAGACTGAAGGCCATATCACTTTATTCAGTATTGTATAGGCTGCTTAGAGGTGACTTGTGTCTGGCCTACAGACCAGTCTCAGACCCTGTCTTGATGAAGCTTCTGCACATCTGTACATCCAAT